>NC_056727.1:726595894-726604639 GCF_019279795.1 Protopterus annectens | reverse complement strand
AAAAATTCTAATTTGATTTTTAAATAGTGCAGTTTTATTGTCCATGTTGCTGATTGTGAGTAAATGTTCCTTTATACGGTTAGAAAGTCTTCTAGTCATTTTGCTGATGTAATAAGCATCACATGACTTGTAAAAAGCACAATACATCATATTTTTCATTTTACATATGTGAAACTTCTTAAAATGGACAATAAATCCATTATGTTTAAATGTAAACTCTTTACAACTACATATATATTTACAACATGCACAGTCATAGCACTTGAACATCCCAAATTGCAAATGTTACCACTTGACAGATCACTATATCTGTTAGGCTCAAATGGGATTTTAATGTCCTAGTCTTTTTACAACAAAAAGATGGTCTATTTCCCAGCACTTCTACAAAGTCCCCATTACCTTCAATGATGCACCAATTCTTATCCAAGATATCTCTTAGTTTAAACATATAAAAACTGATGGACAACAGAAAGCTAAGTCTCATATCTTGTCCTGAAATAACTTTACTGAAAGTAAAGCCAAATGTAATAAGAGGAAAATATTTCTTGTATCTCTGATTTGCTATCTCAGTGTGAATCATATCCAATAAATCAACAGGTTATTTCCTTGGTACAAACAGTTTCTTGAGAAAAAAGCATTCACTATAGAAATGTTTATCCTTGCTAATCAACCTGGAGGGCTTAATGAACTGCCCCTTGGTGATGTTGCACTTCATAAAAAATGGATGCTGACTTCCAAATTCTAAAGGCTGTTTCTATATGCCTTCTTCCTGAAGATTTATTGAAATGAATAAAAGAAGTTATGTACTCACCATACAGTTCCATCCGAGTTGTTGTTCTTTATTTGTCTTCAACATGTGGGTACTCAGATCTGACCGGATCAGACTCGGACGCATTTCCAGCATCTGATCCGAGCTCCAAGCTCCTTCACTACACATAATTCTCTCGTCTCCCTCCTCCCTTCAGATAGAGTTTGCTGCTAACCATGGCCTGTCCTGGCACTCTAGCGGCACCCTCAGTAGCAAAAGAGAGAAGCTGCATAGAGATATTAGCAATGGATGTGAGGGTGGCCATACAAGAGGAGAAAACTTTCTTATCCTCCAGCAACATGGACCCTGGGGTAGACCCAGCAATCTCCTTGACTAGGTCTCTCTGGAGTCTAATTACGTGTGCCATATTGTTCAGCAGACATACAGAAAACATGGCTGAAGCGTACACCCACTTCCCAAAGCTGTCCATTGTCCTGGACTCTCGGTCTGGTGGATGGACCATGGAGCTCTCCTGCACAAGCTCCTTATTAGTGGCTGCTGCCTCTACCATGGCATCGATGGGGGATCCCTTGGTCCAGTAGGTCCTATCCAAGGGAGCACTCAATATCTTGTCAGGGTTTTGTGGATCAGCTCCACCATGTTGGGCTCCTTCCATGCCCAAGATGTAATTAGATCCACCAGTGGATCCGTGGGAGGAACACCTAGGAAGTACAGGATCCTGCGCCAAATGCCTCCAGGAACACTGACTTGTCTGGGTTGGGTTTATGGGCACACCACCTCCCCCGCTGATGAAAGATCTCCATGATGTCTCTAAAGGAGACATCCTCGGGGTGACTGGGAAGAACTCTCCCCTTCCTCCAAATCAGTGTCCTCTGTGAGGGACTCCAGTGGGGAGTCAATGTGCCTCCTTTTGCACATATGCTTTCGAGGCACCTCCTTAGGGGGGAGTCTCTGGGGAGGACTCGAAAACATCTCTCTTCTCCCATGCGGGAGCTTCCTGGGGCGAAGAGGCGGCAGACTGTCCATGAGGTAAACAGGATGGTGGAATCTGTACCAGAAACAGAGGGAGCCAGGGCGGACTCCGAAGATGAGATTGTCAAGGGTATCAATGGGATTGAAATAACCCTCTGCATGATGTTGAAGGCAGAAGGAGAACAAACCACCCGAGAAGGAGCTACAGATGGGCCTGCAACCCACTGCATCAGGCACTGAGACTCCAACTGGAAGGCTCTGCTCTGAAACCAGCCCCTTGGATCCATCACTGAGGCTATGGCTCCGAGAGACAGATGGATCCAAAATAGTCTGATCCGACCCACCCAAGGAAACGTCCGGCATCAAGGTACTAGGTACCGTCGGTGCTGACCCCTCGACACAGTGTGTCCTTGGATCCGAGAACTCTAAAACCAGGGACTGGAGAAGGAGTAATCGGAATGAAGCTGGACTGTATGCCCCCTGCTCCTGAGGGAGAGGGGGCAAGCAAGAACCCCATCTGTATCTGGGTTAGGATGAATCTCCGCATCATCCTGTACACCTCGGCTTCGGAAAGACTAAGGGTGGATCTGGATGAGGAGGCCACCTACAAAAGCCTAGAGGAGTGGTGGGCTGATGCAGAGGCATGACTCTGAAGCACCTCCGGCTCCTGGGAGGAGTGAGGGGAATGGAGCTGGGTACACTGCGTTCTCGGAGCCAAGTTGATTTTGGCTGGGGGACCTGCACAGGATGAGTGGTCGGGGGACCGCTTCCTATACTTGTTCCTATGCTTATGTTTGTCTCCATCCTTGGTCCTCTTAGTGGGAGGTTGAATCCCAAAGGCCGAGGCAGATAAGGAAGAAGCAGGGGTAGCAGCAGAACTAGAGGCCTGGGCCCTGGTGGTAGGAGGGGGGAGAAGGCCTTTCAGAATCAGTTTGTTCCTCCTGTCAATTAATGCATGGGGAATGAACCCCTACGCAGATCGAGCATGAGTACTCAAGATAGGCGACCCCTAAACACTCAACACACAGAGAGTGGCCATCAGCTGGGGAAAGCTTGTGGCCTCACTCTGTGCACTTACGAAATCCTGGTTTGGGAGTCTCTGACATACTTAAAAAGGAGAGGCCCAAACAAAAACACACACTCCTAATGACAGAAAGGAAGAAAGGGTTTTTTTTTCTGCCGTGAAAGCAGAGGGGAGGTGATAGAAAAGGTAGAAGGAAGAAACTAGAGAGAGAGACTTAAAGCCCACAAAAAATACAAACTTACCCAAAAAGTAGCTCAGAGCAGCAGATCATGATCATTGCACAAATGCTGCAAATGAGATCTGAAGGGAGGAGGGAGACAGGGGCATTGTGGGTAGAGGAGGAGTTTGCAGCTTTGATCAGATGCTGGAAATGTGGCCGAGCCGGTTCCAGTCAGATCCGAGTATCGAGTACCCCCAGGGTGAAGGACAAATGAAGACAACAACTTCAGATCAAACCTTTCTCTTTGTCAAGCGTTAACTCCACATCTAAGAGCTGCACAGTTTTTCCTATGCCCAATACTGTGAAACTCATAAAAATTGGTGCTGTTCTGAACTTCAGACAAAAATTGTTCAAATTCTTTAAGGGAATTCCTCCAAATGAAAAATATATTGTCTATATGACATCAGTATAGTGCTGTTTGAGAAAAGCCTTTCAGTTTAACAAAAAATTCCCTCTCCAAACCACTCAACACCAAACTTGCATAAGATGGGTCATTTTTGACCCCATTGCAACACCCCTTTTCTGATAACATCACTAAATTAAAAGAATTATTTTCAAATGCCAACTCAACTTGATCACTCAGAACTTCCACTTTATTATAATCAATGTAAACTTATTAAGAAAATTTCTCAAAATTGGAGACCTGTAGAATGTGGTATACTAGTGTAACGCAAGTTAATATCAAGCATGACTAGAAATTTATCTTGATCAGTAACATGCTTTTTAGACAAAATATCTAAAACAAGTGTAGAATCTCTGAGAAAAAAAACTTTTCCCGTTGCACACTCAGATTTAGTTTTACATCAATAAATTCCTATATATTTTCAGTTTTAGTTCTCTTAGAACTAACTATTTGATTAAAGGGGGGGATTTGTTTTGGTTTTTGGGCATTTTAGGAATACCAGACAGTAGCCCTAAAGAAGGTTTCTCAATTAAAAGAAACTCGTACTCCTGTAAGGAAATTCTATTAAAATGTAAAAGCTCAAATAATACTTCATCAACCTGCTGAAACTTTTTTATTACTTCAGGTAAAGTTATAATACAGAAATATTCTGTATCCTTCAAGGAGTATTCCATCTTAGCAACATATTGTTTTTGTGACATAACCACGCCGGTCCCCTTGTCTGCCTTCAAACCTCTTATTTCAGGATTCTTGGATAAATCATGAAGTGCTTTAGTTTCATCAACTGAAAGATTATACCATTTACAGTCACTACCACTAGCCAAGGCATCTCTAATATCTTGAGTGCAAATGTTTAAATACACATTCAAAGTGTTTTGCAGTAAGAGATTGAAAGCAGTCTTTTTCTTTACAACACTGATGTTATTCTTACCTATACAAGACACGTCATTAAAAATATATTTCAAACTGAGCTTTCTTAAATACATTCTGAAATCAAGTAACACATTGGCTACTTTGGTTTTAATTATGTACCAGCTCAGAGGGCCACTTTTATGAACATTAAGGTGGCAGTTAGAAAAAAACAATTTCTGTCAAATTAAATATAGAACAGACAATATCACAGTACACATCTGTAGAAGTTACTGCTGGGTCTGTGCCCGACCTCTGCCTCGCCCTCCTCCACGTTTCCACATTCTATGACAACTTCCTCTTCTGCTATGGGAATTTCTTAATAAAACGTTACTGACGCTTGTTTGATGAGTATTAGAACTAATTAATTCATTGACACCTTCTGGGGTCACCGTTAAGTTAAGTAACAACTGAAATCCCACCAACAGAGTTATTTGTTGTATCAGAAGTCAAAAAAACATCTAAAGAATTCACAGAGGGGCCAACTTCTGTGACTTGAAGTCCAGCATCATGTTGATGATTACTGGCAATATTTAAACTTTTTCTGGCCACAAAATTATTACAACATACGCTGCATTAGAGGAATATTGAATCAAATCCCTTTTCATTATTTTATTTTTCTTATCAATTACTATACCTGTATGGCTACTACGTTTTGCTGGAATACTGTCAAATAAAGGCTTGCCTAATGCAAGACAAGGATGACTTATAATAGGGACATTCATAGTCAAGATCTCAGCCTTAAGATCTTCCAGTTTTAGACAATAATGTTCAACTAACGTTTTAAGGACTTGTATGCTAGTATTACTGCACAACTGACAAAGGTCTTTGAAAATAGGGCTATCTGAAGTAATAGCATTCGGAAACTTATAAAATCTGAGCCACATAGGCACTATGTCAGCATTAATGCATCTGGCCAAATAAAAATTATTGATCTCCTTAATTTTAGAAGTTTGTAACAGGTTCTCTAGTTTAAAAATTAAGGACTTACAATTTTGCATTTTGTTATACAGTCCTTCAACTGGGATCGATGGACGGTTAAAAATCAATATCTTCACCATTACTCATTTTCATAAACGGGTTTCTAGTATTCCCAGCAAACACTTCCTAAAAAAATTAGTACTCCTATTGGGTGACGCTTGAAAAGTAACATCTGAATCATCACTCCTAATGTCGGATCTACTACTTTCACTGCTGGAAAATAATGAGGTAGAACCACAGACCCTTTGTAGCAAATCTTGTGCTCAATTAACGGTCTCTGACAATATTTGGAAGGTCAACGTTAATGCAGATGGTAAACTATACACTGAAATATTGACAGTGTTTGGGGTACTGAAGCCTGCGTTGGGTGATCTTCTATCGCTCACAGTACACCAGGACAAACAACAAACACTAAAAAAACAATAACAACTAACAAATACCCAGAAAACTTCCTGTACTACAAGGAATGAACAACAGACACCGTGTTTTCTGAGCTCTTTATGTTTATTATTAACTTAGAACTTCATCAGAAAACAATGATAAAACAGGAACATCACAATATTTAAAACACCACCAAACAACCAAACATTAAAGAACATCTTAACCTATTAAATTAATATCAGTTAAGACAAATCACCTGCACCACTTAAGTGCACAGTTAATATTAATGTTCTCATTCAAACTGGGATACATATGTTGTGCCTTTCGGCTTTTCCAGGTTAGGGGTCGCCACAGAGGAACTCCGGTCCACTAATGATTGGCAATAGATTTTTACGTGCCGAGTTGCTGGCCCTGACGCACAACCTTCAATGAAGGTATGCCCATTCATGCATGTCTCCACACAGAAGACGCTCTAGTAGGGTTACCACCTGTCCCACTTTGCGAGGGACAGTCCCTCTTTAGGCAGTTGTGTCCTGCATAAAAATGTAAAAAATGGCAAATGCCCTGAGATTTTAGGACAGAATTATTTCCTATATTTTATGTAATAGTTGCATAAAACAGTTATTCTGTATCTGAAACACCTAAATGTCATAAGAAATAGAATAATCAACTAAACTGCTACAAGAATAAGCTTTTATTTAGGCAAAAAAGTGAATTCCTGTCCTTTGTACTGGCCATGGGTATGTTTTCCCCTGCAAAATCTGACGTTTGTACCAAAAATGCCCCACTTTGGGCATTTGAAAAGATGGCAACCCTACGCTCTAGCTGAGAATCGAACAGGACAACGTCTTACTGTGAGGCGACAGATATATGAATTAAAAAATAACTGCCACTTCCATTCTAACAGTTAAAGTAATCCATTAATGTTACAGACAAAATAACACCAACAAAAAAACAATATTGTCAAGTATTATAACCTTAACTAACAAAATTCTCACATCTATGGCTCCATCTAAATAGTGCATTTCTACTGTCCATGTTCCTGATTGCGAGTAAATGTTCCCTTATACGGTTACAAAGCTTTCCAGTTGTTTTGCTGATATAATAAGCATCAAGTGACTCACAAAAAGCACACCCGGCTGTGTGCTCCACTGTAATCCAATGAGGGAAACCCACCAGCAGGACAGCTGTTTAATCAAAGTCTTACCTCTGGATACGTACTTAGGAGTGGGCGGGTAACAACTGGTCCCCACTTCACAAAAGTGATTGCCTCACCGACCCTGGACGCCCTTCCTGACCCATTAGCGGCAAGCCCCTTATCTGCAAAGCCGCCAGGATCATAATGGACCTCATAAATAAAGACATAGGGAATTTGCAGACTTTGGATCCAGCAGTTTGGCTTTGTCAAAGGCAGATCATGCCTTTTAAACTTGGTTAACTTTCGAAACAGTCACAAAGCCCATTGATGAGGGAAGGCAGTCCATACAGCCTACCTCGATCTGGCGAAGGTACTCTCTATACAATACCCTTTCGGGTATCATTGAAAAACTCATCGGCTTAAATATTAACCCATACATCACAAGATGGGTTACCAAACTGGCTAGTGGCGAACCACGATTGCCAGCGCTGAAGCATGCATGTCAGACTCAAAGCCTGTCACAAATTAATTGTCCCACAGAGACCTCAGTCCTGGAGCCCTCTTGTTGGCATCTACTTCTCCGAGAAGTACAAGCAAACACAGGAGGTTATGGCTGACAAAGTTTACCCAGATGACTGCAAACTGGAAACCTGGTAGAAAACACATCAACACAGATATCCTTCAGAAGGGTCTCCACAGAAACAGATAACTGGTGCAGAGCCATGGCCTAAAGTCGGGAAAAAAAAATGCATGGTCATACCCGCCGGGGAAAAACAGGTTACTAGCTACCAAATAGTTTGGCAAATCCACTTGCTTACAGAAAGAGAAGTTATCAGGGACCTGGGGACCCAGGTTGATAGTAGTCTGTCATTACGACACCCATGTGGCTAAAGTAGTTGATCTAGACTACATTGCCCACCTTATCATGAAGGATTCTCATCTAGATCCAAGGGAGGTCATTAATGCTCCTCTACTCATCACCATCCAGACCAATGATGCGAGGTAGTCACAAAGTTTAGGAATGTATCTGACCCGTGCCTGCGAAAGCAGCTGGAGAGGGCCAAAGTTCCTCACCAAAAGGATAAAGGGTCTCAAAAATCTGCCTATATGCTGCCCGACTGAAAAGAACTCCAGCTCTGTTAAATTACGCTTACGGCTAACTCAGAGGTGACCTTTGCCTAACATACACAAGGCCATATCAAACCCAGATTTGATGAATATACTTCACCTCAAAAATCTAGATCCATCAGAGCCACAAGGCAGGAGACTTAAGAAACCTCAACACACGGCTATTATTAGGATGCTGGAGGGATGGGTCATCACCCAGAAGACTCTATGCTGTGGAACAAAATCCGGTATATGTGAGGCAGAGCCTGTTCAAGAGTCATCTTGACCAATGGGCAATGAATCGCAGATACCCAAGGGATTACCTCAGTGTCACTTTTAACAGACAGAGGCACAATAAATAATGGGTACAGTTCCCCATACTAAAGGGGTGGCGTATATAAGACACCACATTTTTCATTTTACGTGTAAAACTTATTTAAATGGACAGTAAACCCATTATGTTTAAATGTAAATTCTTTACAACAAAATATATATTTACAATATGCACAGTCATAGCACATGAACATCCCTAAATTACAGATGTTACTACCTGACAGATCACTATATTTGTTAGACTCAAAATGGGATTTTAATGTCCCAGTCTTTTTATAACAAAAAGATGGTCGATTTTCCAGCACATCTACAAGCTCCCCATTCCTTTCAATGATGCACCCATTCTTAACCAAGACATTCATTAATTTAAACATATTACGACTGGTAAGCAATGGAAAGCTAATTCTCGTATCTTGTCCTGAAATAACTTTAGTGGAAGTAAAGCCAAATCTAAGAACGGGATATTTCTCATATGTCTGATTTGCTATTTCAATAAATCAACAGGATA
>NC_056727.1:726580894-726590894 GCF_019279795.1 Protopterus annectens | reverse complement strand
CGGAGAAACTATTTATGGAGAGGGGTTACAATAAGAGGATGGTTAAAGAGATAAGAGAACAAGTAATTAGAACAACAGACACTCCTGATACATTACGGATAGAGAGAGGTTGCTGGAGCTTTAATAAAAAATCTTATCCAAGATATCAAGAAAGAATGCAGTTCATTACTACATACACTAATGATAATAAGAGAATTGTAGATATTATAAAAGGACATTGGCAGGTGTTGACAATAGATGATAGAACAGCAAAACTAATAGGGGAAACTCCCAGGTTTACATACAGAAACAATAAGAATTTAAAGAGGTTATTATGCAAAACATACAAGAAAGAAATGATAGTGGATATAGAGCCCAATATGAATTTGGGAACTTTTGCTTGTAATCAATGCAATATGTGTAAATTTATTTCAGGAATTCAGAATTTTACGCATCCTGTTCTGAACTATGAGTTTAGACCCAGTTTCTATGCATCATGCAACACCTGCAATGTCATTTATTTAGCAACTTGTGAACATTGTTCAGCATTCTACATAGGACTCACTAAAAGAGAATTTAAGAAGAGAATATACAATCATGTATATGACATAAAGAAAAATAATGAAACTAACGCTTTGGCAAAACACATAAAGCAATATGGAACACATAGCTTCAAGTTTAGGGTTCTACAAATTATTGAAAAAGATAGTAATGGGGGAGATATGGTTAATATACTTGAACAAAAAGAACTGTACTGGATATTAAAAATGAAAGCACATCATCCACCAGGTTTCAATCAATATGTCCCCATGAAACCCATGCTAAGAAAGAACTGATATTGCTAATATTTATATGCTATTTACCTTTAGGATCTAAAAGTCATATATATTTATGTAAATATATTGCGTATACATGGTTTGTCACTATTCATTCATCTATTTATTAATTGATACATATTCATCTTGCAACAATATAGGACTTTGTTTTTAAATATATTTATTTATATCATATCTATATATACATTTATATGGATTTATATAATAATTTATAGGCACTAGCACTTTATCAATATAATACATTTATCATGTTCATCCAGATGTTACATCTGATATACTTAACATGACTTATAGCATATAGGATGTAAACATGATTTGTTGAATGTGGACATTATTGGCTTGATTATTTGTTTTAATAGTGAAGGGCTGAGATCATAATTATTCAGTTTAGTTTTATTTTTATTTTTATTATTCAAAATTCACAGTTGTATCTAGGTTGACATATGTCTATGAATCTATTTAATCTAATATACAGATGTTGTAATGAATCGTTAGGCTATATTGTGTTTAATAAATATATATTCAATATTGCCTTAGAAGTCAGCTATACCTTTTAGAAAAAGGCAATGATGTTATTAATTGGCAAAGTAATTGTGCTAATTGAATTATAGATGACACTATTTAAACTGAGCTGCTTTTTTGAATAATGAAATCTGATGAAGCGTATGGTGCATACGTGAAAGCGCTCATTTCGTGTTTTTCTCTGTCTTTTTGTGGAATAAAGAAGGAATTTTAACCAAACGCTGATGGTTGTTCAATTAATGGTGTGACTCCAGCTGCCTTTCCGTTCTGGGTTACTTGTGTTTTATACTATTTTCCGTGGACTTTGACAAGTGCTCCAGGTTAAGGTGAACGGTTTTCTTCCCTTTTTTTTTTCTTTTTTATATATATATATATATATATATATATATATATATATATATATATATATATGATTTACCATCAAAATTGAGAATACCATTATGCGAACTTGGACTGTCGAAAGGCATTTTTCCAAATCACATAACAGCAATTTGAAATATGTCAAACTCACAACAACGAATGCTAGTGTGCATTTGCTGTTCTGAGATCGACATACTGACTGGAGATTGCACTATGGTGGGGATAGGGAGATTTACCCTTTTCCTCACTGTAGTGCGATCACCGAGTTGTAATTTACAAGGCTGTGGGTGGCACAGCCCCCACATGGGGCATGCAGGGGGGCTTGCCCCCCTGCAAAACATGTGTGGAAACATCACTGGATGTTCAGGTCAGTTTGAAAAATATCAACAATTAGAATTGTTGATATTTTTTATGTTTCATAATTTTGATTGGTTGATATTTTAGATTCATAGGTAGGTACTAGGCTATCTGCCAGAGGGCATTTATAAGCCTAGCCAGAGTGTGTCGGCTTTCACCGTCCCATTGATTAATTAACTGATCCTATGTCAAGCAGAGCCAATGAAGTGATCCCAGGGGTGTATTTTCTGTTACCCATCCACTCGTCAAGGTTTCTCTTGAAGTGTGTTAGTGAGGGGCTCTGCCTGATGCAATTTGGAATTTTGTTCCAAATGATGGGGGAGTCTCTGTGACAGGAATCTATCCCTCCAGCATGTTCTATTTATTGTTGTGGCGAGGTTTAGCTCACTAGGGCGCATGGCTCGCAGTGACTTGGATTTCTTTAGGTGGAGCATGTCCATCAATTCTGAGTTGGACATGGCTTTGTAATTCAGGCAGAGATCACCTCTGAGTAAGCGATATGCCACTTGAGTACAGCCAGAGTTTTTTCAGTTGGCTGCATAGGACATATGTTTGAGACCAGTAATCCTATTGGTGAGGTACTTTTGTGGTCTTTCCAGCTGTTGGAAGTGTCTTGTGAGGTACATCCCAAATGGGGCATTGTACTCTATGATGGGTCTAATGAGTGACGACTAGAAGGGGCACTATAACCTCTTTATTTCTAGATGCGAACCCTTTAGTAATTAGATGGGCCACATAGAAGGATTTCCTAACTACTTTGGCAATATGACTGTCAAAGGAGAGATTACCATCTACCTGGGTCCCCAGATCTCTTATTACCTCTTCTGTATTACGGGGTTTGCCACCTATGTGGTAATTCGTGGGCGTTTTGTTTTTCCTAAACGGGATGACACTGCATTTTTTGGCATTTAGCTTGAGGCTGTGACTTTGACACCAGATGTCCGTCTCAGTAAGGCCCTTTTGGAGATGTCCGTGTCAGCCAGAAAGTTGATTATGGCTCCCAGTTTGCAGTCATCGGTGAACTTGGTTAGCCATAGTCCTCCTGTGTTTGCCTGTACTTCTGAGAAGTATATGCCGAACAGTAGGGGTCCCAGGACTGAGCCTTGCTGGACACCACTTGTACCTGGTTTAGAGTCAGACCTGGAGCCCACTATTCTTACCATGTGAGTTCTGTCTGTAAGCAAGTTGGCAACCCATCTCATGACGTAGGGGTTTATGTTCAGGCTGGTAAGTTTTTCTGTAATACCAGAGTGGGGAATGGTGTTGAAAGACTTGGCGAGGTCAAGGTAGGCTGTGTGAACCACTTTTCCCTCGTCTATGGCTTTGGTGACTGTCTCGAATAAGTCAACCAGGTTTAGTAGGCATGATCTGCCCTCAACAAAGCCGAACTGGGTCGGGTCAAGTGTTTGGAGGTTCCCAATGTCTTTGTTAATGAGTTCCATGATGATGCGCTCCATAGCCTTGAAGACCAGGCTAGTCAGGCTTATGAGGCGATAGTTACCAGGGTCAGTTGTGGCCCCTCCTTTGTGGAGAGGAATAACCATTGCTGTGCACCAATTCTATGGGCACGTAGCCTGTGGAGAAGCTGAGGTTGAACAGCATGTTTAGGTGGGGGGTTAGTTTGTTCTGTAGTTCATGCAAGACGCAGCCTGGGACACCATCTGGTCCCAATGACGTTGTGTTTTTGGCTTTTCAAAGGGCTGTTTTCACCTGTGCGTCTGTGATTTTTGGGACACTACACTTTTCCGGTATTGTTGTGGGACCTTTTGGAAGTGAGAGTGGGTGAAGTTTGCACTGAATCTATCTGCCAGGATGCTGGCAATATCAGTAGGTTCAGTATATTTTGTGCTATTTTGCATTAGTACACTGCATATCTGCGAGTTGCCACTTAGATTCTTAACATAGCTAAAGAAGGCTTTGTGGTTATCTTTTGAATCCTTGGCTATTTTTCTTTCGAAGTTAGCCTTGGATGATTTCATGAGGGACCTCAGTTTCTTACTGATACTGATCAGGGATTTTTTCCTTCTTGGGATTTGCTTTTTTCTGAACTAGTTTCCTCCTCCTACTGTATAGCCTGTTTATTGCAGGGGTCCACCAAACTGGTTTCCTTCTCTTTGAGGAGTGAGTCTTGGTTTTGCTATGGATCCATGCATCCTTGTAGGTGCTCATAGAGTGCATTTGTAAAGGTTTCTGCATCTTGGTAGCATTATCCTTTACCGTGGGGGCTGTGAAACTTACCATCTCTGTGTTAAGTAAGGTGAAGTTTGCTTTAGAAAAGTTTTTTACTGTGGTTTCCTTAGTTGAGGGTGGTGGTGGGGTGTGGACATCCAGAGTGATTAGTTTATGGTCTGATCTAACCAGTGATGGGATGACCTCCGGTGTGGAACACCTGTCACCCATGTTGGTGATGACCAGGTCCAATATGTTTTCACCTCTGGTAGGGGAGTTTACTAGCTGATCCAGGGCGTTTGAGTTGATGAATTCCAGGAAGAGCTGGGCCTGGGAATTTGTACTCTAGTATGGTAGGGTAATTGAAATTGTCCAATACCAGGGTGTTTGGTAGGACCTTCATGTTTTCCAGTGCCTCCAGAAAGGTGGAGTGGTTGTCCTGGGTCATGGAGGGTGATCTGTAGCAGGCCACAATTTGCATTGCAGATTTGCCTGATGTTAGTTGCACATGGATGATCTCAGATGTAGTGCAGGTTGTTTGGGTGTCTGCTTTGGAGGTCTCTGATGCTTTTGCAGGTTTTTATTTAGAGCCTCCAAGTATGATTTTGTGTATTTATGTGTATTTTTTGCCAGTGCTGTTTTAGTAGGTCTGTGTGCGGCTGGAGTTGTGGTGCAAGTGTTAACCTTCTCCTCTTGACTGTCTGTTCCAGTTTTGGGTGGAGTCAGCTTAGCTTCCAGTTTGGCTGTATAATTGCATCTCTCGCATATGTTAGTGTTTTGTGGTAGGAGGAGAGGGTTGTCTGTGTACATGAGGCAGTTGTAACATTGCCTCAGGATACCCAGATTCACCAGCTGGACTGGAGAGTGCACCTGAAGTCGCCCTTTGGTCATGCCCGAATAGCAGGGTGAGCTGCTTAGTCGCTTGGTTGGTGAGGGGTGAATAAAGAGCCTTGCCCTGCTGGGCAATCAGTGTCAGGGTATATTAATGCTTGCTATTAGATCTGAGCAAGTGTTGGGCTGTAAGATGCTTTTCGAGTGCTTAGACTAGTTTCAAGGGAAAAACTGAAGAGGAAACTTAGTGGAGCCGGGAATAAATTTAACCGTAGTTAACCGGCACTGCCCGGTGTTCAAAACCGTGCAAACGCGGTTTTTATAGTAGGGAAATGAAAGAGAGAGAAATTAGCCCAAAATGGCCAATAAACTAACTTCTGGGCTGGAACCACTCCTCCAGGGACAAACAGGTTGCTCAAAGCTCCCCTCTCTCACAGGTGAAAAGAGAAACTTCCTTCTATCCAAGTAAGGTATGGGCAACTCAGAAACTAGTATCACAGCCCTGAATTCAGCACTAGCCTGAAAACTGGACTATACTAGCTTAGAAAGGTGGGAAAAACAATGGGGTTTTTTTTTTTTTTTTTTGAAAAGATAAAGGCAAGAACAGTAAAAAAATTCACTTAAAACAGCTTTAAACGACTACAAATTATCAGAAAAGGCTGTCGCACTTTAGTGTGTAGCCTACAACAGTTAAATTATTTAAACAATAAACAACTTTTTAAAAGTGCAAGCAGTCAAATAAGTACAATATGTGAAAAAAAAAACAAGCTGTTAAATCACAATAAATGCTGGAAAATCTGTGTTTAGACGGAAAACAGTTAAGTACAGCAAGAAAGTACAGAAAACTGATACTTTATCACTCCAAAAGCTAGAAGGCTTGTATCAGTTTAAGGCTTTCTAGTGCTACCCAGTAGGTTAGTTACAGGAAGGATGGGAAATAAGTGCAGATGTGGTCTTTTAAACAAGAAAGTTGAAAGAGACGGACAAACTGTCCAAATGGTCAATAAACTACAATTTCTGAGCCAAGACCCTCTCCTCTCATGGTAGACAGGCTACCTAGTGCTTACCACTCCCACTGATAAGCTAGAAGGCTTTCCTCTAACACAGAAAGGCTTGCGGGGCTCAGAAGTTTACCAACAGTCCTGGATACAGCAACTCTGTATCTGGACTAGGCTAGTTACAGGAAAGGTGGGAAACAAGCGCAAGTGCGGCTTTTAAACCAGAACGTTGAAAGAGATGGAAAAAAACTGCCCAAACGGCCAACAGCTACAATTTCTGGGCCAGGAACATCTCCTCTTGTGGTAGATAAGCTACCTAATGCTTACCACTCCCACTAATAAGCTAGAAGGTTTCTCTCCAACAGAGAAAGGCTTGGGGGGCTTAGAGTTTACAAAGAGTCCTGGAATACAGCAAATCTGTACCTGGACTAGACTAGTTACAGGAAAGGCAGGGAACAAGTACAAATGTAGGCTTTTAAGCCAGCAAGTTGAAAGAGATGGAAAACTGCCCAAACGGCCAAATGAACTACAATTTCTGGGCCAAAACTCACTCTTCCCATGGAGGATAGGCTACCTAGTGCTTACCACTCCCACTGGTAAGCTAGAAGGCTTTCCTCCAACACAGAAAGGCTTGGGGGCTCAGAAGCTTACTAACAATCCTGGATACAGCAACTCTGTAACCGGACTAGGCTAGTTATAGGAAAGACGGGAAATGGGCACAAGTGCAGCTTTCAAACCAGAAAATTGAAAGAGATGGAAAAAAAAGTACAGTTTTGTACCTACCATAAATGTAGATGTCCGATAGATATGCAACTGCAGTCCTTACATATGGGTTGTCCTGCCTCAGGCAGCCCTTCGGTCGGCCGGATTCCAAAGTCTGGGTCCGGCGTCGGCTGATGTTGCCTTTTCCCCGACGTCAGAGCGACTGGGGTATAAAAGCATCAGCCGCCACCATCTTCTTCAGTGTTTCTTGCCCCAGATGCCAGGTGCCCTCCAAGGAAGGCTAAATTTAGAGACTGGATAAAAAATTCCAGACATGCACAACAGTAATAAACAGATACACCATAACAGATTTCCCCAGCTAATTTGAAAAAGGGAAGTGGACCCAAAAAGGAGAGTTTACAGAGGGGTAGGAGGGAGGGAAAACCTGACTGCAGTTGCATATCTATCGGACATCTACATTTATGGTAGGTACAAAACTGTACTATGTCCTTCAAGAATGCAAATGCAGTCCTTACATATGGGTTGAATACCATAGCCAAGCTGGGGGTGGTAGGATCTAAGATAAAGATGGTGTAGCTAAAATGCCCTGCAGGACTGCCGAAGCAAAGCCTGCTCGGGATCTGGAATATAAAGGCAGGTTGTAGTGTTTGGAAAATGTATGCACGGAGCTCCATGTAGCAGATTCTAGAATGTCCTTTGTAGCCACACCTCTTAGAAAGGCTGTGGAGGTGGCTATAGCTCTGGTGGAGTGTGGCCTGATATTGGCTGGCACACCTTTTCCATGGAAAGAGTAACAGAATCTGATGCAGTGTCCAATCCATTTTGAAATTGTTTGTTTGGAAATTGCCTATCCTTGTACTCCAGCAGCGTAAGCTACAAATAGTTGGTCAGACTTTCTGTTGGCTTTTGTTCTGTCCAAGTAGTAGCACAATTGTCTGTGTATGTCCAAAGTGTGCAGTAGCTTTTCTCCTTTATTTTGAGGATTGGGAAAGAAGGTAGGCAGGTGAATTGTTTGATTTAGAGACACCCTGGATATCACTTTTGGCATGAATGAAGGATTGGTTCTTAAAGAAACTCTGTCCTGATGGAAAATGAGAAATGGAGGTACTGCCATGAGGGCCTGTATCTTCGAGACTCTTCTTGCTGAGGTAATTGCCAACAAGAAAACTGTTTTCCAGGAGAGAAATTGCAATTCTGAAGATGCTGCTGGCTGAAAAGGAGGAAGAGTTAATTTTTCCAACATGAAGTTGAGGTCCCATGCAGGCACTGGTGGTTTTCTGGGAGGTTTGATATTCTTTATCCCTCTTAGAAACTGTCTTAGCAAAGGATGCGAAAACACAGGTGGATCACTGTTGTATTTTGCTGAAATTGCTGAAGCATGTATTTTTATGGAAGAATATGAAAGGCCATTATGTAGCATTTCTGCCAAGTATTCTAGTATCTGTGGGATGCTCATTACTGATGCATCCTGACCCTTGTTGGGATTCCAGATGTTGAATCTCTTCCATTTGGCTGAGTAAGTTTTTCTGGTGGAAGGTCTGCGTGCTTCCAGTAAGATCTCTTGAACTTTCTTGGAGAGAGAGATATGGGGAGAAGTCATGGAACCCTCCAAGCTGTCAGCTGCAATGTTTGCAGGTTGGGATGAACCATCCTGTAATTGTGCTGAGTCAGAAGCAGAGGCAGAGGCCACGGCTTGGTGCGAGTTATGCTCCTTAGTAGTGGATACCAGTGCCGTCTTGGCCAGTCTGGAGCTATCAAAATGCCTTTTGGTTGTTCTGCTCTGATCTTCAGTAACACCTTGGTCATTAATGGTAGAGGTGGGAATGCATAGATTGTTAGAGAGTTCCAGCTGAAGGAGAGAGCATCCATTCTCCAGGCTTGAGGATGGTGTGTCCTCGAGCAGAACTTCTTCAGATGATGATTGAGGTGTGAGGCAAAGAGATCTATGTCCGGCCTCCCCCATGCATGAGTTATTTGTGAAAACATGTCTGGATGCAACATCAATTCGTGCGGGTCCAAGATATTTCTGCTTAGACTGTCCGCCAGAACATTGTCCTTGCCTGGAACAAACTGGGATTGCAACTGTATGTTCAGTTTCAGGGACTTTTCCCAAAGAGTCATTGTTAGCCTGCAGAGGGGGTACGAATGAGTGCCTCCCTGTTTGTTTATGTACCACATAACAGTAGTGTTGTCTGTCTTTATTAGCAGTTGACCTTGCTGAAGAAATTTTCCGAAGGCCTCAATAACATGAATCACTGCCAACATATCTTTTTGATTGATGTGTAGATGCACTTCCTGGGGTGCCCATTGCCCTTGAATGCATCTGCCCTCCATGTGCGCCCCCCATCCATGATCTGAGGCGTCTGTTGTAATGGTTTGGCTTGTTTGAGGTTTGTTGAAAGACATGCCCTTGTTTAGCTGGCTTGCATGTGCCCACCACAAAAATTCCTTTTGTAGACATGGAATGAGTGGAATAATTGCTTCTAAGTTGTGGTTGTGTTGAGACCATAAACCTTTTAGATACCATTGTAGTTTTCTCATGTGTAGTCTTGCCAGTGGAATCAGAAGAATGCAAGATGCCATGAAACCCAGGGCCTGCAGGATTTTCCTTGCAGTCATCTGGGTGTGCTTTGCTAGGCTTTTGAAGTAATCTGGTAATTGTTCTTGTTTTTCTTCTGTGAGGAAAGCCATTTGTGAGTTTGTGTCCAGTTTGGCTCCTAGAAAAATTATTTGTTGGGATGGCAGTAGTCTTGATTTTTGAATGTTGACTGTGTATCCCAAAGCCTGTAGTAAGCGAATGACATAGTTCAAGTTTCTTATCAAGACTTGCTTGCTGTCCGCTTGTATAAGGCAGTCGTCCCGGTAAGGGTATATTTGTATCCCCTGGAGTCTGCAGTGTGCAATTACTGATGCCAGGCATTTCGTGAATACTCTGGGCGCAGTAGATAAGCCAAAAGGCAATGCTGAGAATTGATAATGCTCTGACCCTGCAAGAAATCTGAGGTATCTTCTGCAACTGTGTCTGATTGGGACATGCAGGTAAGCCTCCTTGAGGTCCAGAGTAACCAGCCAAGACCCCTTGCCCAGCATGGGAAGAAGTTGCTGTAACATCAGCATTATGAATTTTGGCACAATGAGAAAAGTGTTTAGAGCGGACAAGTCCAGTATAGGTCTCCATTGCTTTTCTTTTCTTGGAACAAGGAACAGTCTTGAGTAGAATCCCTG
>NC_056727.1:726221942-726260394 GCF_019279795.1 Protopterus annectens | reverse complement strand
AAATGTTTAATTATCATTTTAATATGTTGTATAACTCTAGCACTACTTGCAGTTTTACATTCTCTTGTATACCTTACCACATGTCCCAAACCATCAAATACAGTTGAACTATTGATGTTATGTAGTCCAATCTCGCCTACATTCTTACCCGTGGGTTCAGAGCCGAATATCGGCTCCGACTCAGCCATACTTTTGTAGCTTGAAGTCTTCTATTGGCTGGGCTAAGATGGTATCCCATGCTACATTGCTCCATATACCCAGATCTCGTTTGCCGCTTGTGTAGCTCGGACGTGGTCTCGCTCTTGGCTGTGGCTAAGTACCCTTTTTCTTCTTCTTCTTAAGAGAATTTGTTACAAACAAAAAACTATTTTAATAGCTGTTTCTTGTTTGGTGTTTTTGTGCATAATCTGTAGTGTGATTGTTTTTTGTGGTATCCCACTAGCTGTTTCAACGGGCTAGGCCCGTTTCAGTTAGAGGACCTAGTCTGTCCACTTACTTGTCCCTGTGTTTGTTTTTTCTGTCTAAAACCGTTTAAATTAGAGGTTTTAGTGTCTGTCTTCCTTGTTGTGTGTGCTAGTGCTGGTCTAAAACCGCCTAGTCGCCTAAGTGTGTGTTCCTTCTGAGGATTGTTTGTGGTAATTTTGTTCCCACGCTTAGTGTGGTGTATTGTGAGACTGTAGTTGTTTTTTCCAGTCGTTCAGTGACGTGATCCTTGTATTGGTATTTGTGATTCTTTATCAAGATGTCTAAAGATTCCAAGGAGCACAAGCCTTCGGGTTTTAAAAAATGCTGTAAGTGTGGTTACAAGATGTCCATCACCGATGGACATTCGGTATGTGTTTATTGTCTGGGAGCAATCCACCTGCAGGAGTCCTGCAGCTTCTGCCATGCTTTTAGTCCCAGGGTGCTTCAAGAAAGAAAGAATAAGTTAATTCTGAAGGGACTCTTGAAACCCTCATTCGAAGAAGCCATCGATTCTGCTTCCAGTTCAAAATCAGAATCAAAAAAGAGATCTCCAGCTCCTTCAGTCTCCTCTGAGCCACCGGAGAAAGTAATTAAACTAGCTTCGACCTCCTCGGCTCTACTGTCCTTGGGGCCGCAGGAAGTGTCGGTGTTGATGGAACCGGCGTCGGCTCCAATTATATTGGAACCGCTTTGGAGCCGATCGCCCAGTACTAGACAAGTGTCACCTGAGAGGAGATCTCGATCTCCCTCCCTGTCCTCCAAATCCTCCAGGGCACTTTCAGATGTGGATGTTGATAGGGTGGTGCAGAGACTCCTTCAGTCACCAGTTTTGGTTAAATTTTTCTCGGCTCCGTCCCAGTCTGCTCCGGAGCCTGTCCCGATACCTTCTTCGATTATTCCTCCGAGCGCATCTCTGTCTTCGGAGCCAGAATGCTCCGCTCCATGTGATGTTCCTAGGTCGGTTCCGATGGCCCCTCTGAGCTTATCGGTGCTGAAGTTAGCTCCGACCCCGTCGGCGCCATCCACGGTGTTTGGGACTCGGGATTCTTCAGTCTGGCCCAAGGGGCTCACCACGGGACACCTCTCTGTTCCTAGTCTCCCGCTTGGTGCCTCGGCTCGGGGAACCCCGACTCCTGTCGTGGCGTCGGAGGCTGGTCGGTCCTCGGACTCGGGAGGTCCAGCCTTTGAGGCCATGTGGAGTGCGCTGGCCAGATTGTCAGCTACATCATGTGGGTCGGTCATTCTGTCCCCTACCACCCCGGTGCGGGTCTCTGATCACCACCTATATGTAGACAGCGGAGCCCCAAGGCCTAGGGATTCCCCCATGAGTGGTCCCCAAGTTTCTGAGGTTCCTTTAGAGTGTTTGCCTGAGGAGCCCCCTAGAAAGAAAACATGGAAGAGGAAGCACGTAGACTCCCAGGATGAGTCTCTCGCCTCAGATACTGACCTCGAGGAATCGGAGGGGTCCCCCAAGTCATCCTCTGAGGATGTTTCTTTCTCCGACATCCTGGAGAAATTGAAACAGAGGTGACTGGCCATCCAAAGCCCCCTCCGAGGAGGAGTGTGTCTTCCGGAAGGCCTTTGGTGCTCAGCCCTCCGCCTCCTGGGTGTCCCCACCCTTCGAACAGCTCCTGGGTTTAATTTGTCGGAGGGTGTGGGAGAACCCTGACTCTGTGGAACCCGTACCCAGGAGGCCCAATAAATTTCTGTCTGCTCCCTCTGGTAAGGAATTTTTGTCCAAAGGAGTCCCTGTAGATGCCATGGTGGTGGCGGCCACCCAGAAAGAATTAGCTGAGACTTCTTCCTCTGTCCATCCTCCTAACAAGGAGTCTAGGACCATGGACCAGTACGGGAAGCGTACCCTTTCATCAGCAACCTTTACATTACGGTCGCTGAACTACCTATCTCACTTTACTCTGCTCCAGATAGATCTCCTCAAGGAGCTAGGAGATACTCTCACAGATAACATTCCTGAGGTGATGGCCCAGACAGTTAACGCCCAGCTGTCTACCCTCAGTTCCATCGTTAACTCCTCCATGTGGCTTATTTCATATGCAGCCGAGGGAGTGAGTAGGGCAGCAAGCTCAGGAGTTGCCCTTAGGAGGCAAGCCTGGATGCGCCTTTGTCATTTCGTGGAGATCTTAAAGTGTTCATTCACTGATGCCCCCTTTGATGGTACTTCTTTGTTCGGAACCAAGGTGAAAGACGCCCTCCCCAGGTGCAAGCAGGAGGGAAAAACTCTGTCTGCTGTAGGGGTCCATTTTTCCTTTCCCACTAAGCCTTACCCCAAGGCCCAGAGGGGTGGAAAGATGTGGTTCAAAAAATCAGAGGTTTTTTCCCAGTGCACAAGTTGAGCCCCCCTTCAGAGGCAGAGGGGGGGGAGGTTATTCAGGGAGACGCCACCCTAGAGGCAGAGGGGGCCCTCACAATTCGGGAGACAGCAATTCCTTTCGCGGCTCTCCTTACCGTTGCTCCTGATGGGGAGACCTGACTGTGCGTTTCCGGAGCCAGTCGGGGGTCGAATATAGTTATACCCGGAAGCCTGGCAAAACATCACCCAGGACCGATGGGTATTATGAATAATTTCCAGAGGTTATGCCGTCCCTTTTTCGTCAGATCCCCCTCCAGTCAGAAAAATCCCGGACATTCCACACAGTCAAAGGGATCACGCAGCTTCAGAAGTTTCAAAGCTGCTAGAAAAAGGAGCCATCCAGCATATCCCCTCAGATCAGATCAGATTAGGGACTTGCGCAAGATTCTTTTTGGTGCCAAAAAGAACAGGGGACCTGAGACCCATATTAGATCTCAGCCAACTGAACAACCATGTACAAAAGTCCAAGTTCCGTATGGTCACATTAGTCAATTTTCCCATTGTTGGGAAAAGAAGTATGGATGTGCTCCATCGATCTCAAGGATGCTTACTACCATATCAAAATGCACAGGGCATCCAGGAGTCACCTACGCTTCTGGCTGGGAGCCAGTCATTTTCAGTTTCGAGCCCTGCCCTTTGGTCCCACCACAGCCTCCAGAGTGTTCACCAAGTGTATGGCGGTGGTGACAGCTCACTTGGGACGTCAAAGATTCCAAGTGTTTCCATATCTGGACGACTGGCTCCTCACCGCCACCACCAGGCATCTGCTAAACCAAACCAGGGACGCTACCATCACTCTCTGTCAACAGTTGGGCATAACACTGAACTGGGAAAAATCTGCCTTGTTGCCCTCACAGCGTGTCATTTTTATAGGTGCAGAGCTAGACACCGTCCAAATGCGAGCCTTTCTACCACAGGAAAGAATCAGAGTCTTATAGCAACAGGTGCACGCCCTGCTCCCCCTTTAAAGAGCGAAGGCAAGATGGGTTCTCCAACTCCTGGGGACTATGGCAGCAGCAATTATGTTAGTCCCTCTAGCAAGATTACACATGAGGCTCCTTCAATGGCTTCTCTTTGCTCAGTCGTCTCTACAGAGACTTCCACTTTCCCACCCTATTTTGCTCACAGACAGATGCAAACAGGATCTCGGTTGGTGGCTTTGTACCAGCAATCTGCACAGGGGAAAACCCTTCGTTCCACCGCACCTTGTTGCCATGGTTACCATGGATGCCTCTCAGATTGGGTGGGGGGGGGCACTATCTTGGCAGGACAGTCCAAGGCACGTAGCAAGAGCATGCGATACATCTGCATATCAACATCCTAGAGATGAGAAAGGTGCTACTTGCGTTGCAGGCACTTCAGAGCTTTCTGTCTCTCGGGACTATTGCAATTCACTTGGACAATTTGTCAGTGGTGTGGTATCTGAACAAGCAGGGAGGAACCAGGTCATACCCCTTGTGCAGAGAGGCCATGCGAGTGTGGCAGTGGGCAGTATCTTCCCAACGGTTTCTGGTGGCAACGCACATTCCGGGGAAGTCCAATGTGATAGCAGACAGGCTAATAAATCACATCATCATATCATCAAAAAAAAAAAAACCTATCAATATCAATAAAAATTAAAGTTTTTAAAATTAAAAAAGAAAAAAAAGAGCACAAGGAACAAAAACAAACAAAAAAAATACACCATATTACAAACACAAATCCTTTGTGTACAAATACCAGTATATATGATTTTATGTTTCATTTTTCTGTTGTTACTACTAGCAGTATTAAAAAAAAAAAAAATAAAAAAAAAAAAATGAATGAAATTGAGATGAAATTAAATGAAATTAAAATTATTTTTAGAAAAAATAAAAAATAAGAATATAAGAATAAATCAGATGTTATCTTACCCCTATTTTATTTTTTTTTAATGGGCATAATGGAAAAAAAATCGTTAATCCAGGGGGGGCTCCTTCGTTAGTTAACAAAAAAGCCATCCATCTCTCTGCTATATCTAAGTGTATATCCAATTTCCTACCTAATTTATCCAAAGACAGGCTAAGCAGAGCTATTCTGATGCCTTACGAGTGGTCCCTGAAACGTCTAGTTGCAGAACGGATCTTCAGCATTTGGAGTCAGCCTTGCTGTGCCCTTTTTCCAGCCCCTTCAATGCCAAATGTAGCAGCTACTTTACGTTGATCCCCCCACAGGGGGAGTCACCCAGGGATGCTCTAGTCCACGATTGGCCCTCTAGTCTGCTATATGCTTTCCCTTGCTGTCAAGTGATTCAGAAAGCGCAATCCTTGGGAAGCAGAATGATTCTGATTGCTCCACACTGGCCTCTTCAAGTTTGGTTCCCCTTTCTCCATCCCTACATTGTGCACATGCCTTGGATTCTCGACCCGCAACCAGACTTACTGAGTCACATGTCAGGGCAGGTCCACTCCTCTCTGCGGACCCTCCGTTTGACAGCGTGGCTTCTCCACTTCCATTGTTAGTTAGGCTTCATCACTTTTCACCTGAGGAAGTTCATATTTTATCCTCCTCTCTTAAGCTTTCTACTAGGAAGATTTATTCCAGCAAATGGAAGAGGTTTTCTATTTGGGCTTATACCCAAGGGATTGACCCTTACACAGCTCCAATTGCTTCCGTCTTGGGAGTTTTTGTCTATGCTTTTTCATCAGGGCTCTGTGTCCGCTACCATTAAAGTCCAACTGGCAGCTATTTCTAACTTTCATGTTGCTAATGAGCCTAGTCTGAGGGCTCACAGACTCTGTAAGGCTTTCCTGAAGGGCACTCTGTTACTCCGTCCTCTTGTCTCGGAACCGATCATGCCCTGGGATTTAAATTTTGTTCTGCAAGCTCTTACTTCACCACCCTTTGAGCCTGCAGCTGTTTGTGACTTAAAATTCCTGACCTGGAAGACTGCCTTTTTGGTAGCCATCACATCAGCCAGATGCTTCTCAGAGATTCAAGCTCTCTCTATCAAACCCCCATACTTGACCTTTCATAAGGACAGTGTTTCTCTTAGACCAAACCCTTCTTTTCTTCCTAAAGTGGCCTCCATATCTAATCTTAATCTATTGAGTTGCCAGTGTTCTTTCCCCAATTTTCAAACAAGGCAATATTTAAACAGGGCAGGTAGCTTACATCCTTCTAAGTTGGGAACTGCTGATTGAGGGCTCAGTGTCTGTTATTCTAAAAGTGTATTGGTTCTGGTTTAAGCACTTGGGCTTCAGGCCAGTTATTTTACATTAAGAAGGTTTGTGGTCTGCACTCTTGTGGGAGGAGAGGCTGGACTCTGCCCTTCTGAGCTGGGAATTTCTGGTTAATGGCTTATGGTGCCTGCATATTTGAACTGTTTCTTACTGATACACCTTGTTTGCTGTAGCATAGACTAGATCCAGGCCTGCTGAATCTAGCTTTGTTTGTATGCTTGTTGTTTGTTTGCTTGTTATTTCCCTGAAATGCTAATACCACCTAAAACGTGGCTTTTCAGCGCTTCTGTGGATCCCTAATTATATCTGCATTGCTTACTGTACTTATTTCCTTGTTTCACTTAAAAGAAAGTTACTGTTTGTCGTTTTTGCATTTAAGTTACCTGTAACACATTGCATTTAAGTTAACTGGCACTTGCTCACTAAAGCAATTATATAAGTCAGCACTAAAAAATTAAAAGCACTACACCCTCACAATCTTCCCTTGAGTACCTTGTTCCCCATTGGCCCTTTTTTTTCAATTGTAAAGGAATTCCCAATACTATTCAAGCATGTCCAAAGGTCAGTTGTCAATCTCCTCTCCGGTCCAGCTGGTGAATCTGGGAATCTTGAGGCAATGTTACAACTGCCTCATGTACACAGACAACCCTCTCCTCCTCCCAACAAATTCCAACACATGTGAGATGCATCCATATAGCCAAACTGGAGGCTAAGCTCTCTCAACTCTGTACTGGCGTAACCAGTCAGGAGGCGAAGGAAACCACACTCACTACAATTCCAGTCTCACGTAGATCTACCACGACAGCAAACCAAACACATAAACACACAAAAACACACTCGGAGGCTCTAAATAAAAATCTGCCTAAGCAGCAGGGACCTCCAAAGCAGACACCCAAGCAATTGCTACCCCAAAACAAAACACGTGCAACACATAGCTCACAAAGCCAGTGTGCCGAACAGTCATAGCCCTTAAGGCAAAACCACACCTGATACACTTGTAATAGGTGACTATCGTCAGGCACACTGACGTCCCGCTCACCAGGCTGAACAAGGAGAAGGTCACAGTGAGCTGCCTGTCGGGCGCTAGGATCCGCCACATAACACAAGCACTCAGGTCACTCCAAGGCAAGTACAAATATGACTCAGTCATTGTCCATGCTGGTGTGAATGACCTGAGACGTACCTCCCTGGACTACATGAAAAGAGACCTAGAGGAGCCATCTGAGCATGTGGCCCAGGCCTGTATGACCCTGAACTTGAGTAGCATCTTACCCTCACCAAGAATGATGCCACAATATGAAGACAAGGTGATCAATTTCAACAATTGGCTTAAGTATTGGTGTCATTCAAAGGGGATCCAATGCCTGTCAGCCTGGGATGACATGCTCAACAAGCCACGATGCTTCACTAGGGACGGCTTGCACCTGTCACCCCTGGGCTTTCGGATATTGGCAAAGGCTCTTGCTACCCCCATAGTGCCTTTTTTAGGCAAGGCTCAAAAGAGAAACCCACCTCCATAGGTATCACAAGGGATAAGAAACTAAGAGTAATGCTACTCAACGCCAGAAGTCTAAACCTCAAGATGCACGCACTCAAAACTCTCCTTAGCATGGAGAACATTGATAGCTGTGCAGTAACAGAAACCTGGTTCAAGGTCCCGAGAGCACCCCAGCACTACCAGATTATACCTCATACCATGCTTTTCAGCCCCAAAACTTGGACCGAACCACAAAAGGAAGGGGAGTGTCAATATTCGTCAGATACCCACACCTCCAGGTTGGTGGCACAGCACGAAGCATCTGAGACTATCCATGTGCAACTAACAGTGGGTAAAACTGCCTTCCAGTTTATAGCCTACTACAGACCACCCTCCCAAACCCAGGAACCTCACTCGGCCTTCCTGAGAACACTGGAAAATATGAAGGTCTCTCCAAACACCATTATATTGGGCAACTTCAACTACCCAAACATAGACTGGGAGCATTACTCTAGCTCCAACACCCTAGCCCAAAGGGTCCTAGAATTTATAAACTCAAATGCTATGGAACAACCTGTTACCACTCCCACAAGAGGGGAAAACCTACTGGACCTGATCATCACCAACATGGGGACTCTATGCTCCAGACCAGAAGTGTATCCCTCACTGGTAAGATCAGACCATAAACTAATCTCACTGGATATTCACATCCCGACCCCACCTCCTGCCTAGAAAACCACAGTGAAAAACTTCTCTAAAGCAAATTTCACACTCCTCAAAACCGAGGTGGAATCATCAAAGCCCTCGGGCCTGTGGAAAATACAGCCCAGACCGCAGAATCCTTTATAAATGCATTCTATGAACACCTTCAGGAATGCATGGATCATGCAATCCCAAATAAAACCAAGACCCAATCCTCCAAAGGCAGACATCCTGTCTGGTGGACCCCAGCCATAAACAAACTATGCAATAGAAGGAGGAAGCTACTAAATGATAGAGCAAAAGCCCAAAAAGGGAAGGCATCTCTGATCAGTATTTGCAAAAAACTACGAGCACTCGTAAAATCGTCTAAGGCCAGCTTAGAGAGAAAAATTGCACAGGACACTAAGGATAATCATAAGGCTTTCTTTAGTTATGTTAGGAACCTGGGTGGGAATTCCCAGATATGCTCGGAATTAGTCCAAAATGACAAAAAATACACCGAACCCACAGACATTGCCAACATCCTAGCTGACAGGTTCAGCGCGAACTTCTCCCCCCCCCCCACCAAAAGGGCAAATATCTATCTCAGCAGAGTGTTGCCCCCCTGACATCTCAAATGCTCAGGTAAGAGCCACCCTCTCCAAAGCAAAAAACACAGCATCAATGGGACCAAACGGTGTCCCAGGCTGCGTCCTACATGAACTCCAAGAAGAGCGAAACCCAAACATAAAACTACTGTTCAATCTCAGCCTTACTACAGGATATGTACCCAAAGAGTGGCGTACAGCAACAGTGGTCCCTCTCCACAAAGGTGGTGCCTCAACGGGTCCTGGAAACTATCGCCCCATAAGCCTGACTAGCTTGGTCTGCAAAGCTATGGAAAGGATCATCATGGACCTCATAAATAAAGATATTGGGGACCTACAGACACTGGATCCTCCCAGTTCGGCTTTGTTAAGGGCAGATCCTGCCTCTTAAACCTGGTTGATTTCTTTGAAACAGTCACCAAGGCCATTGATGAGGGGAAGGTGGTTCACACAGCCTACCTGGACCTTGCAAAAGCCTTCGATATACCCCACTCGGGCATTATAGATAAGCTCACCAGCTTAAATATAAACCCCTATGTTACTAGATGGGTTGCAAACCGGCTCAAGGACAGAACCCACATGGTTAGAATTGCTGGAGCCATGTCAGACTCCAAACCAGTTACAAGTGGCATCCCACAAGGCTCAGTCCCGGAACCTCTCTTGTTCGGTATATATTTCTCTGAGGTACAGGCCAACACTGAAGGACTGTGGCTGACCAAGTTCTCAGATGACTGCAAACTAGGCGCCATAATCGACTCTCCAGCCGACACAAGCATCCTCTAAAAGGGCCTCATAGAAATAGACAACTAGTGCCAGAGCCATGGCCTAAAGCTAAATGCCTTTTTCCCAGTTTTGCTTATGGGGTTGGGATAGAAAAAAACGAGAATCGCAGAACAATGAATGGTAAGAGTGAATCACAGAAAACTTTGAATACTCCTCTCCCATGTAAATAACCCTATATCAGTAAACTCCAGCTACAAAAGCTAGATCAAGTGATGCCCTTCTATTCCAGTGTTGCAGTATTCTGCATATGGGTTTACTCCTCTTGCCTTGCATACGTACTGCCAGTATACAAAACTTTTCAGTCCCTCTGAAGTGCATGTGAGGTCGGACTTGGCTGCGGGAATGAGGCCCATAAAAGTGATGTCTGCACACACCAGCCCCCAGAACTCCTCAGCCACCAACCGTATGCCAGGTGCTACTTCTGATGTTGGATTCGAATAAATAAGTACCCATTGGGGACCTTTTCAATCCTTCCTTTTAATTTTGTATTGCCTGTTCATGTCATCCAGAAGGGGTAGGTGTCAGTGCGGCCGCCAGATCCCTCACAAGGACACCCACGATGAGTGCCTTTTCTGTTTGAGACGGTTGCACGACCACAAGGCCGGACCCATTTGCCAAGTGTTTGTACCCTAGACCCTGTGTAGCCACTTGCACACTTTAAACCTTTACTTAGTAAACCAGCGCCTTAAGCAGATTACTTTAGGAATGGAGAGCTCCTCAGAAGTTCCTTCGGAACCACCAAAAAAGAAGGCCAAGACCCTACGACCTTCATCTACCACTGAGCCTCTTCCATTCGATCCTCAGCCTGTGGCTGACATCGGTTCTGGATCTGCCACATCGAATATAGGCGGCACCTCCACGGCTGCTGCACAATCCCTAGGTGAGAGCACATCCACAGAGGGTATACCGGTGACGGTTTCCAACGCCAGGGGAGAACCAGCATTTTCTGAAGGCCCATTTGAACCCTCCGGCCCTTTAAAGTCTCCAGATTCCAGGCGTCCGACACCTGCTAGGCCCCATAAAATAAGGGAAAAAAGCACATTTCTCCCCCTCCTGAAAGCATCCCTGATTGACAGGGTTTTAGTCCAAGCCTTTTTAGTGCTTTCATGGCCTGGAGGCCTACCTCATGTTAGTGTTTCCATATCCCCTCCACTCCTGAGTCCTAGGCCTCAGACCCTATCTCTAGGGAAGAGGAAGACTTCTCTGATTCCTCAGAGGAATCACTACCTTGTACTTCACAGATTTCTTCCCCTATGGGGTATGGTTCCCCTGAGGAAGAATCAGTTGATCTAGACTCTCCAGCAAGAAAAGTTGCTGGTCTTAGAAGTCACAAAGAGCATGGTAGTTAAGAGAACATATTTCAGCACTGTGTATTTCAAGGAGGCTAATTTACTGAACCTGAATATTCTGACAACATTTAGAGAGCACTACAGAAACAACAAAGTTTGCAGATGACTGCAAACTAGGAGCCATAATCGAAACTCCCTAACGATGTGGACAGACTACAAAAGGGCCTCACTGAGACAGATACCTGGTGTCAAAGCCATGGCCTGAAGCTCAATGCCAAAAAGTGTATTGTCATCCCCTTTGGTAAAAACTCTGTACCCATGAACTACCACATAGCTGGTAGTGTACTTAATGCCGAAAATGTGATGAGACCTTGGGACACAGGTGGACAGTAGTCTCTCCTTTGATAATCACATTGCCACAATGGTCAGGAAATACTTCTACGTGGCTCATCTCATCACAATAGGATTCTCATCCAGAAAAAAAGTGGTCACTGTTCCCCTGTACTCATCACTCATTAGACCCATTGTAGAGTACAACTCCCCTTTTGGTATGTACCTCACAAGACATCTACAGCAACTGGAAAGACCACAGAAATACCTCACAAAGAGGATTACTGGCCTCAAACAGATGCCCTATGCAGACCGTCTCAAAAAACTACAGCTGTACTCCATTGCATATCGCCTACTCGGGGGCTATTTCTGCCTAACATACAAAGCTATGTCAAACCCAGAGGTGTTGGACATGCTCCACTTAAAAATCCCAGTCCCTCCGAGCTACATGCTCTAGGGACCTACACCTTGTCACCACGATAAACAGAACATGCTGGAGGGATAGATTCCTGTCCCAGAGACTTCCCATACTGTGGAACAGACTACCTATCTATATCAAACACTGCTCCTCATTAGCACTCTTCAAGAAAAATCTTGATGATTGGATGGGAAATGGGAAATTCACCCCAGGGATCACTTCTGTGGCTCTGCTCAACAGGGGCACAGGAAAATAGTTTTCTTGGGTGGCAAAAGCCAGGGTACATTTTTTTGGCTTGGCTTATATAGGCCCTAGGGCTAATAGCCTTGTACTTACCTATGAACCTATAAGAAGACTTGACATTTGGAGAAACTATCTCCAGGATGAAGGAACACTTCAAATGGGAATCCTCTGAAATGACTGAGGTCTCAAAAAAAGATGATATGACCTCATTCAGATGGATTTCCCAAGCCCATCTGCGGTTCCACCTATCCTACCTGCCTTTTTAGATGCCTTCTCTTCAGCATCTATTTAACCCAGACTCCCAATCTCCTGCTCCACGCAGGCAAGACTGATCTTACAAGGTGCCTGACACTGCTAAGCATCTGCTTAAGTGCCCACCTGCTGATCCAGCCACCATCTCCATCTCTATGGGCAAGGCCTCTAAACTCATGCCCACTACCACCATTCTCCCTGCTGACAAACGCAGCAAAACAGTGGAGCAGCTTGGTGAAAAGATTTATACTTCTGCTACCTTGGCCTTCAGAGTGACAAATTACCAAAATCATGTGGCCAAGTATGTGTTATCTCTCTTGGAATCTACCACCAAACTCCTGGCGGATATTCCAGACTGTTCTGACAAAGCATCACTGACCTCTCTCCTGGCCCTTTCTTCTAGGTTATCAGACACTCCATAAAGTGCAGTTATGATGCTGCTGAATCCTCAGGCAGGTCAGCAGCGTCAGCATCTGCCTTACACAGATGCTCTTGGCTTCGCCTCCAACCCCTGCCTGATGATTTCAGGGCAAAGCTTATTGATGATCCCTTGGACAGTACTGCATTGTTTGGCTCAGACCTTTTCATGTTCCTCTAGGAAAAAGGTAAAGAAATGCAGGACCTGAAACATTTGCTGAGTTCTCCCATTCCTAAGTTCCAAAGAAGCTAACCTGCTAAAACTCAGTTTATTAGGAAACACTCTTGCCCTGCTGCTCCTTCAAGGCCTTGGAAGCCCACAAGGAAACAGCCACCTACAGCTAGAGCATCCTCTTTTTCTAGCCAGAGACTGCCCTTTTAAGACTGGGCAGGTAGCATCTGACTACCTGCCACTCCTGCCTCCTCCACCCCCTCCTATACCGCTGTCAGCCCGCCTCTCTCACTGCCTCTCTGTGTGGACCAACCTCACCTCAGACAAGTGGGTCCTGTCCAACTGCAGAATTATTACTTCATGTCCTGGATCACCCTTCCAAAAAGGAAAGTTATTCCACAACCACTTGCACAACAGCTGCACCTCTTGCAACCGGTAGTGCAGGCTCTGTTAGCTCAGGGCACCATTGAACCAGTCCCCTCAGCTGAAAATGAAGAGGATTCTACTCAAGGATCTTCCTGGTTCCCAGGAAAGACAGACCCTGGAGATTTATATTAGACCTCTCCCACCTCAACCTTTTCTTAAATGTCCATACCTTCAGAATGCTGACGCTTCCAGCCCTGTTCCCTCTCCTGATTCCCCAAGGGTTCATGGCAACATTAGACATAAAGGATGCTTACTTCCACATCCCAATAAAACCAACTTACAGGAAATACCTGAGGGAGGTTCTTAGTTGGTTCTTCTCACTTACAATTCTCTGCCTTGCCTTTTGGGCTGTCCACTGCTCTGAGTCTTCACAAAATGCTTAGCCCCAGTGATTGCTTTTTGCAGGACAAAGGGAATACAGATGTTCCCTTACCTGAACAACATATTGATCCAGGCTGCCAGCTAAGAGACCCTCCAGCTGCACATCCACATTGTAATGGCCCTTCTATAGTCACTGGGATTCCAGCTAAACTTCCCAAAATCCCATCTCCAGCCAACCCAAGACATTGTCTTCCTCGGGGTGTAGGTTACGCTCAGACCTCATGGAAGCATATCTATCACCCCTCAAAGTGAACTCATTGACGGAACATCTGCTTCTGGCCCTTCATTCCACAGAGTTGACAGCAAGGCAGTTCCTCAGACTGTTGGGCTACATTGCAGCCACCATCCCCATGCTACCTTTGGCAAGACTGCATATGAAAAAGTTACAGTGGTATTTTCGATCAGTTTGGACACAACACTGCCATCCTCTGAAGTACAGGGTGCCTCTTCTCCCTTGCCTGAAAAAGGAAATACAGTGGTGGTTGGCACAGGTGAACCACAACCCAGGTCTTCCCCTCCAACCACCTCAGCCCACACAAGTCATGCACACAGATGCCTCTGACTTGGGCTGGGGAGCAACTCTGGGCTATTGAAGGATGCAGGGCCTGTGGCCAAATCCTCACAAACCGGAACACAATACCTGCGAGATGAGGGAAATTCTTAGGTCCAGGCGTTTCTACCTTTCCTCCAGCAGGGCCCATTGAAGATTTACACAAACACCACTGTGCTGCGGTATCTCAACAAGCAGGGAAGGGACCAAGTCTTACGTGCTCTGCAGACTAGCCCTTCTGGTTTGGGAATTTGCCACCTCAAAGGGAATCACTTTGCAGGCGGTCTTCATTCCCTCCCTCCACAACTCCCAATCAGATTATTTGAGCAGAACTATCACAACCAACCACGAATGGATGCTTCACAGAGATGTTGTCTTGGATCTGATCCATAGGTGGGGTATACTTCAGATAGTCCTGTTTGCCACCTCCATCAACAGGCAACTTCATGATGTTCATCATGTTACACTGCTGCAGTCATTACACTTGGGTTATCCTGCCGTCAGGCGGTTCCCCGGTCGGCCTGAGTTCCAAAGTCTTGGTCCGGCATCGGTTGCTGTCACCTCCTCTCTGACGTCAGTGCGACAGGGATATACAAGATGCAGCCGACTCCATTTTCTTCAGTCTTTCTTGCCGCGCGGTGCCCGAAGCAGAAGCAGTTCGCAAGTGCCGGTCGGCCGACTCCTGAGATTTTCATTCCGAATCCAGAACCGAAGTCTTCTACAAAGCTAAGTACCCCGTTAGGGAAACTTTTTCTTGCCTCAGACCGATATCAGTAAAAGTTAATAACTGTATTTCTTGTGGGAAGCAAATACCTCATAAGGATTTCCACTCCTATTGTATTCCATGCCTAGGCTCAGACCACGACGTCACTGGTTGTCTGTTTTGTGCTAGGTTTAACAAGCGCACTATTAAATGTTGGTTTGATTTTGCCCGACATTATTTTGGCAGAAAATTCAATTACACCATGCCATCGGAACGTCCGGAGTACATGCGCAAAGACAAAGACAGGCATCCGAGGCCCAAAACTGACGACGAGGCCTCTTCTAGACCGGTCGCCGGTTCTCCAGTTTTCAGCGAGGCGCCTATGCAGCCCCTGACTACCGCTTCCACAGAACCACAGACCGCCTCTGACTCCCACGTGGAGCTGGCTGGGCCTTTGGACGCTCTGTTTTCAGCCTACCAATACTAACCCCCCTGAGGGAACTGAAGTAGCTGAGCAATCCACAGCCTCAGAGGGTGTCTTCAGACCTACCCAGTTAACCATTAAACCCTCTGCTTATTCCCCCTTAAAAACAAAAACAGTTACAGCATTCTCCAGGACAGGCTTCCATGCCCTAGAAACAAATGCTCAAAATGGCCGAAGACCTAATCACCCTGATCAGGGGGTCCCATCCCCCTCCTGATAAAAGGCCCAGACAGGATGCAGACTATGAATCTTCCGACCAGGTGTCCATTTCTTCAGATTCTTCCTCAGACCTGGGATATTCCTTACCCCCTTATGAGGATTGTGATGCTGAGGAATCAATTCCATCAGCCTCTCCGCCTGAGGACTACTCCTTTGGGGGACACCTTACATACCATGAGGGAGCATTTCCATTGGGAAGGCCAGGATTACTCAGAATCCAAGAAAACGCTCAGAGACTTCCTTTTATTGCCTCAACATAGACCCCTTGCTATTCCGCCAGTGTTAGATATTGTGGATGATGTGTACACTGAATCCAGCTTAAATCCTGACTCCTTACCTCCAGCCCCAGTTAAACCTGATAGATATTACAGAGTCCCTGACTCACACAAATTTCTGAATAAAAGCCCTGTTGCTGACCCTGAAACTATTTCTCAGGGACCCAAAGGGATTAAGGCCTCATCAGCAAAAAACCCAGTTCCCTCTGACAGATTCCAGAGCATTAGACAGATGGGGAAAGAAAGTATATATGTCTGCAATTTTAGCAATGAGAGCCTTAAATTGCCAGTTTCACATGCTAAAATATCAGCAATTTTTGATGTCTCAGTTGAAACAAAAGATGCTTCCAGATTCAGATCCTCCTAATTTTAAATTAGATGCACCTTTGCAGCGGGATGTGTTGTTTGGAGTTAAGGCAGAGGCGGTATTAAAGAAGATGGAGGATAAGGCAAAATCTATGCAAACGGTGAAGGATTTCTTACAGGTTCAGCCTCCTCGTTTTAGCAGAAATTGGCCGACCAAGAATTGGTCCTTTCCAGTCACAGACAGACCTCAAAGAGGCAGATACAGACATCCAAGAGGTAGAGGTCAAGCACAAGGTCCTTACAGGCCTCGACAATGGGGTACACCAGGCCAGAAAGAAGGGGAAGACAGGCCACAACCTTATAAAAAGCAGCCTCAATGACTTCCCGCTACAGCTGCCAAACAGCTCTCTCTTGGCAGCCCCCTTAGGAGGAAAACTGGCATTTTTCTATCACAATTGGCATTGCATCACCAAAGACAAATGGGTTCTCAATATTGTATCTCAAGGTTACAGGTTCCACTTACACACCTTGCCAAGGTTAAAAGGGATGCCAAATCTGCCACCAAATCAATGGGCAGAGGCTCAAAAACAAATTACAGCACTCATGGACATAAGAGCTATTCAAAGGGTACCACCACATGAGCAAGGACAAGGATTTTATTCAAGACTCTTTCTGGTTCCCAGAAAGGACAAAGCCTGGAGACCCATTCTGGAGCTTTCTTCTCTAAACACTTACCTGGATGTTCCGAAATTCAAAATGCAGCTTCTTCCCATGCTGGGCAAGAAAGCTTGGCTCGTGACTTTGGACCTCAAGGAGGCATACCTGCATGTCCCTATCAGACAAAACTGCAGAAGATACCTCAGATTTCTAGCTGGTTCAATGCACTATCAATTCTCTGCACTGCCCTTTGGCTTATCTACTGCGCCCAGGGTCTTCACAAAGTGCCTGGCACCAGTAATTGCATTTTGCAGGCAAAAAGGAATTCAAATTTATCCATACCTGGACGACTGCCTGCTTCAAGCAGAGAGCAAGGACATTCTTCTAAAGCATCTGGCATTCGTAAAAAAGTTATTAAGTTGCCTGGGGTACACAGTAAATGAAAAGAAATCAAAACTAGTGCCCTCACAACAGATAATATTCCTGGGTGCCAGCTTGAACACAACTGCCCAGATGGCTTATCTCACGCCAGACAAGCAAGGACATCTGACTCAATACTTTCAATTAATGGCAAAAAAGACCCAACTCCCTGTAAGAAAAATTCTGCAGGCCTTGGGCCACATGGCATCTTGCATACTACTAATTCCATATGCCAGACTGCATATGAGGAAACTACAATGGTACCTAAAGAGTGTATGGTCTCAACTCTGTCAAAGTTTGGAAACAGTTATACCACTAATTCCTTGCCTTCAACAGGAGTTTCAATGGTGGGCTCAAGCTTGTCACCTCAACAAGGGACAACCTTTTACTCAACCCACAGCCAGGCAAACACTGACAACAGATGCATCGGATTACGCCTGGCGAGCACACATGGTAGGAAAATGTATTCGGGGCGAATGGCCTACCGAGCAAAGGCATCTTCACATCATTCAAAAAGAGATGCTAGCTGTACAAAATGCACTTATAGCTTTCAAGGACCTGCTGCATCCACGACAACTAAAGACAGACAACACCACAGTTATGTGGTACATAAACAAGCAAGGGGGCACACACTCCTACCCCCTCTGCAGACAAGCCATGACTTTGTGGAACACAGCTCTAGACTACCAAGTTCATCTGCAAGCACAATTCCTGCTAGGAGAGAAAAACACACTGGCAGACGACCTAAGCAGAAACATCATGGATCCCCACGAATGGGAATTGAATCCACAAATATTCAGAATGATAACATAAAAATGGTGGAGCCCGGACATAGGTCTGTTTGCATCCCCAATGAACTGCCAGCTACAGAAATTCTGCACAAGGAGTTACCATCCACAAGCATGGAAAGTGGATGCCCTTTCATTCAGCTGGAAAAACCTGCAAGTATACGCTTTCTCTCCTTTACCTCTCTTTCAAAGGTGCTCATAAAAGCCAGGCAAGAAGAGCCAAAGATGATCCTGATTGCACCAGACTGGCCACGCCAGCACTGGTACCCAATCTTAAAGAACTTAGCACAAGAACCACCCTGGATTTTGCCTCAAATCCCACATTTGCTGACACAGCACAACAATCAGATACTTCACAGCCAGCTAAAGACATTAAACCTAGCCACATGGAAAATTCCTTAGTCAAGCAAACAATGCCTCTCTCCAAAGCTGTTATGGATGTCATTCTGGAGGCCAGAAGGCCTAGCACCAGGAAAGCCTACTCTGATAAATGGAAGAGTTTCTGTGCCTGGAACCAGGCGCACAGCATTGACTCTCTTGTCCCAAACATTCCTCAGATACTTCAATATTTAACTGAGATGCTGGACAAGGGCCTCCTCATCCATCAAGATCCACGCCTCAGCCATTTCTGCTCATTACAACATGGACCCACCAATTTTTTCTAATCCTTTGCTGAAACAGTACTTCAGAGGGGCTAAAAACATAAGACCGCCCCGTAGAGCACCTACCCCAACTTGGGACCTTAACTTTGTTTTGGAAAAATTAACTTTACCTCCTTTTGAGCCAGCTAACACAGCAGAATTAAAATACATCTCTTGGAAAACTGCTTTGCTACTGGCAATAACATCAGCACAAAGAGTTTCAGAATTACAGGCACTAATGGCAGTGGAACCCTTCCTCATTTTTCACCAGGACAGGGTATCTTTAAGAACTAACCCTACGTTTATGCCAAAAGGTGGTATCAAGTGTGGCTCTAAACCAAACTATTCACTTGCCAACTTTCTATCCAAAACCACAGAACAAAGGGGAGAGGCTACTACATTCTTTGGATATTCACAGGCAGTTACCCTTCTACTTGGACAAAACCAAAGCTTTCAGAAAATCTGAACAATTATTGGTAGCATATACTGCAGGAGCACAGGGAAAAGCCATTTCAAAACAAACTATTTCAAAATGGATTGCATGCATTTCTGCTATACTCACCATGAGAAACCTGTACCTAGCAGCATTAGATCTCGCTCCACCAGGGCAACAGCCACTTCAACTGCCTACCTCAGAGTACCACCTACCAAGGATATTTTGGAAGCAGCAACATGGAGTTCTGTGCATACCTTCACCAAGCATTACCATTTGCCTTTGTAATCCAAATCCAGAGCTGGCTTTGCCACTGCTGTGCTGCAGGGCCTTATAGCCACCCCTTATGCCTTATAGAACCAGCCTCCCTACCTCAGCTTTTGGATTCCACCCATGTGTAATGACTGCAGCAGTGTAACACGATGAACATAGTACAGATGTTCATAGTGTTATCCTTTTGCAGTCATCACACTTGGGTTATCCTGCCATCAGGCAGTCCCGCAGTTGGCCTTAGTTCCAAAGTCTTGGTCCGGCGTCGGTTGCTGTCGCTTCTTCTTGATGTCAGTGCGCCAGGGGTACATAAGAGGCATCCGACGCCATTTTCTTCAGTCTTTCTTGCCGTGCGGTGCCCGAAGCAGAAGCAGTTCGCAAGTGCCGGTCGGCCGACACCTGAAATTTTCGAATTGAATTTCAGTCCGAAGTCTTTAATAAAGCTAAGTACCCAGTTGGGGAACCTTTTCTTGCCTCAGTCCGATGTCAGAAAAAGTTAACAATTGCATTTCTTGTGGGAAGCAAATACCTCATAAGGACTTCCATTCTTATTGTATTCTTTGCCTAGGCCCAGACCACGACGTCACAGGTAGTCGGTTTTGTGCTAGGTTTAATAAACGAACTATCAAACGCCGTTTTGACTTCTCACAATGTTACTCTGGTAGGAAATTTTAATTATATCATGCCGTCGGAGCAGCCGAAGACCGGCATGCATAAAAAACGCAAGGATAAGGACAGGTAGCCTAGGAACAAGCCAGACTCAGAGGCCTCTGCTGGGCCTGTCGCCGGTTCTCCAGTTTTTAGTGAGGCACCTATACAGTCCCTGACGACCGCAGAATTGGAACCCCAGACCGCTTCGGATTCTCTAGCGGAGTGTACTAGGCTGTTGCAGCCATCTTCATTAGGTCCTTCCGACACAGGAGCAGAAGGAGATCCCGCTGCAGTAGAAACACCTTCGGTTGCAGAAGGTGTCTTCAGACTGACTACGCTCGCCATTAAATCTTATGCTAAGCTTAAAACTCCATTAAAACCAAAAAAGACTGTGCATCAGTCTCCAATTCAAGGCCCCATGCCTAAGAAACAGATGCTTAAGATGGCTGAAGATTTGATTACCCTAATCAGGGGTTCCCATCCCCCTCCAGAAAAAAGACCAAGACAAGAGGAGGATTATGCTTCCTCTGACCAGGTTTCAATTTCCTCAGATTCTTCTGAGGAACAGGATTACGCTTTTCCCCCTTATGAAGACTCTTATGCTGAAGACACTATTCCCTCAGCATCTCCCCCTGAAGACTACTCCTTTGGAGAAACTTTACATACCATGAGGGAACATTTCCACTGGGAAGGCCAGGACTACTCTGATTCTAAGAAAAGGCTCCGAGAGTTCCTTTTACTACCCCAGCACAGACCACTTGCTATCCCTCCAGTTTTAGACATTGTGGATGATGTTTACTTGGAGTCTAGTCTAAATCCAGACTCTCTCTCTACCTCCTGCTCCAGCCAAACCAGACAGATACAACAGAGTACCTGACTCACACAAATTCCTTTATAAAAGCCCTGTGGCTGACCCAGAAACTATTTTTTCCCAGGGTCCCAAAGGGGCTAAAGCTTCTATGGCTAAAAATCCTGTGCCCTCTGAAAGGGATTCCAGAGCCCTAGATAGATGGGGAAAGAAGATATACACCTCAGCTACTCTGGCTATGAGAGCATTAAGCTGTCAGTTTCACATGCTGAAATATCAGCAATTCCTAATCTCTCAATTAAAACAAAAAATGAGCACACTTTCTGAACAGTCTGAATTCAAGGAAATGCAGGATCTGTTGCATACAGCTGAACAGGTGGGCAAACATACTTTACAATGTGGATTTGATTCATTGGAAGCTTCCTGTAGAGCAGCTGTTACTGGGTCTGTCATACGTGTAGACATGCTTGGTTAAAAGAACAAACCCTACCTGATCATGTTAAAGCAAAATTATTGGCTCCACCTTTACAGCAGGATGTATTTGGTGTCAAAGCAGAAGAGGTTTTAAAGAAAATGGAGGAAAAAGCAAAGTCTATGCAGATGGTCAAGGATTTTTTACAGGTACAACCCCCTCGTTTCAGCAGAAATTGGCCAACAAAAAACTGGTCCTTTCCAGCTTCTCACAGAGGGGAAAATACAGACGCCCAAGGGGCAGAGGTTAGTCACAAGGCCCTTACAAACCTCGCCAATGGGGTACTGCTACCCAGAAAGGAGGAGAAGACAGGTCCCAAGTTAGCAGAAGACAAACACAATGACTCAACCCTCAAACTACCAAGCAAATCTCTCTTGGCAGCTCCCTTGGGAGGAAAGTTAGCACTTTTTGCAGACAACTGGCACATCATCACAAAAGACAAATGGGTTCTAAACATTGTCTCACAAGGATGCAGATTCCACTTTCATACCTTGCCAAAGATAAAAGGAATGCCAAACCTGCCACCAAATCAATGGGCAGAGGCACTAAAACAAATTACAGCTCTCATGGACATGAGAGCCATTCAACAGGTACCTACACAGGAGCAAGGACAAGGATTTTACTCGAGACTCTTTCTAGTCCCAAGAAAGGACAAAGCATGGAGACCCATTCTGGATCTTTCAGTTCTGAACACCAATCAGCAAGTACCAAAATTCAAGATGCTAACATGCAGGGCAAGAATGCTTGGCTCGTAACGTTGGACCTCAAGGAGGCATACCTGCATGTCCCTATCAGACAAAATTGCAGAAGATACCTCTGCTTCATTGCAGGTTCAACCCATTATCAATTCTCTGCACTGCCCTTTGGGTTATCTACTGCGCCCAGGGTCTTCACAAAATGCCTGGCACCACTAATTTCATACTGCAGACAGAGGAATTCAAATATAACCATACTTGGACGACTGCCTTATTCCAGCAGAAAGCAAGGACATTCTTTTAAAGCATCTGGCATTTATCAGACACCTTCTAAGTTGCCTAGGGTACACAGTAAACGAAAAGAAATCAAAACTAGTGCCCTCACAAAAACATAATATTCCTGGGTGCCAGCTTGAATACAACGGCCCAGATGGCTTAGCTCATGCCAGACAAGCAACAACAGCTGACTCAATACATCAAAATAATTGAAAACAAAGACCCAACTCCCTGCAAGAAAAATTCTGCAGGCCTTGGGCTTCATGGCATCTTGCATATTACTAAGAGCATTTGCAAAACTGCATATGAGGAAATTACAATGGTACCTGAAAAGCTTATGGACTCAGCACAGCCACAGCTTGGAAACAATGATACCACTCATTCCCTGCCTACAACAGGAGTTTCTATGGTGGGCACAGGCATGTCACCTCAACATGGGTCAGCCTTTCACCTTACCTATAGCCAAGCAAACTATGACAACAGATGCATCGGATTATGCCTGTGGAGCACACATGGCAGGACAGTGCATTCAGGGCAAATGGACTACAGATCAAAGGCATCTGCATATCAGTCAAAAAGAAATGCTAGCAGTACAGAATGCCCTAACAGCTTTCAAGGACCTCTTACACCCAGGACAACTAATAATAAAGGCGGACAATACCACAGTAATGTGGTACATCAACAAGCAAGGGGGCACACATTCCTACCCTCTGTGCAGGCAAGCAATGACCTTGTGAAACACAGCACTGTCTTACCAAGTTCAACTACAAGCACAATTCCTGCCAGGAAAGAAAAACACATTGGCAGACAACCTAAGCAGAAACATCATGGATCCCCATGAATGGAAACTAGATCCACAAGTATTTGCAATGATAACTCAAAAGTGGGGACGCCCAGACATAGATCTGTTTGCCAACCCCCAAAACTACCAACTTCAAAAATATTGCACAAGGACATTCCACCCACAAGCTTGGAAAGTGGACGCCCTCTCATTCAGTTGGAAAACATTAACAGTGTATGCCTTTCCTCCACTGCCTCTTCTAGCAAAGGTACTGCTGAAAGTCAGATTAGAGAGGCCACAAGTGATACTCATTGCACCAGACTGGCCACACCAGCACTGGTATCCAATTCTAAGGAACATGGCCCACCATGGATTTTACCACAAATTCCTCACCTGCTCACCCAGCGAGACAATCCGATTCTACACAGTCAGTTCAAGACTTTAAACCTGGCTGCATGGCAAATTACCTAAACAACCAGCCAACACCTCTACCAAAGCTGTTATGGATGTCATTCTGGAGGCCAGGAGGCCCAGCACCAGGAAAACCTATTCAGACAAATGGAAAAGATTCTGCACCTGGAACCAGGCTAAAGGCCAAAATCCCCTTGATCCAAACATTCCTCAGATTCTACAATATTTAACTGAAATGTTGCACAAAGGACTTTCCTTTTCATCTGTTAAGATCCACGCCTTAGCAATTTCAGCTCATTACAACACGGATCCTCCTTTATTTTCATACAACACGGATCCTCCTTTATTTTCACATCCACTCCTAAGACAGTACCTCAGAGGGGCTAAGAACATAAGACCACCCAGGAGAGCACCAACACCTACTTGGGATCTCCGTTTTGTTCTGGAAAAACTTACACTGCCGCCCTTTGAACCAGCTTTTTCAGCTGATTTAAAATTTCTTTCATGGAAGACTGCCCTGCTACTAGCAATAACTTCAGCTAAAAGAGTCTCAGAGCTACAGGCACTAATGGCAGTGGAGCCTTTCCTCATTTTTCGTCAAGACAGAGTCTCTCTACGAACTAACCCTTCCTTTATGCCAAAGGTGGTATCCAGTGGGGCCCTAAACTAAACCATTCATTTGCCCACCTTTTTCCCAAACCCCCAGAACAAAGGAGGAAGACTCCTGCACTCTTTGGACATTCACAGGCAATTGCATTACTATTTGGATAAAACTAAGGCTTTCAGAAAATCTGACCAGCTCTTTGTAGCCTATGCTGCAGGATCACAAGGAAAAGCTATCTCAAAACAGACCATTTCAAAATGGATAGGACATTGCATACATTTCTGCTACACACATCATGGGAAACTGGTACCTGCTAACATTAGGTCCCACTCCACCAGGGCTACAGCTACATCAGCAGCCTTTCTCAGGGGGGTGCCAACCAAGGATGTTCTGGAAGCTGCAACTTGGAGTTCAGTGCACACCTTCACCAAACACGATCACTTATCTCTATATTCTAAGACTAGAGCTGGTTTTGCCACTACAGTTTTGCAGGGCCTACTAGCTTCTTCTAACCAACTCCACCACCCATCCTTAGCTTTGGGGTTCAACCCAAGTGTGATGACTGCAGCAGGTTAACACGATGAACATAATACAGTTTTGTACCTACCATAAATGTAGATGTTAGAGTGTTCACCCTGCTGCAGTCCACGTTACCCTCCCTCCATCCCCTCTGAATTAGCTGGGCTTATCTATACCATTCTATCCTATACATCCTCTGTGGTGTATTTGCTTATGCCTGATATATATATTTATATTTATATATATATATGTATATATATATATATTATATAGTATATATATTATATATATATATATATTATATAGTATATATATATATATATATATATATATATATATATATATATATATATATATATATATATATATATCTATATATATATATATATATATATATATATATATATATATATATATATATATATATATATATATATATATATATATATATATATATATATATATATATATATATATATATATATATATATATATATATATATATATATATATATATATATATATATATATATATATATATATATATATATATTTATATTTATATATATATATGTATATATATATATATATATATATATGTGTGTGTGTGTGTGTGTGTGTGTATATATATATATATATATATATATATATATATATATATATATATAATATATATATATCCTACCTGTTGGGGGCACCTGACATCTGGGGCAAGAAAAACTGAAGAAAATGGCGTCGGATGCCTCTTCTATACCCATGGCGCACTGACGTCAGGGAACAAGCGACAGCAACCGATGCCGGGCCAAGACTTTGGAACTCAGGCCGACTGCGGGACCGCCTGATGACAGGATAACCCAAGTGTGATGACTGCAGCAGGGTGAACACTCTAACATCTACATGTATGGTAGGTACAAAACTGTACTTTTTGTACCTACCATAAATGTAGATGTTAAGAGTGTAAACACTGCTGCAGTCCAGGTTACCCTCCCTCCTTCCCCTCTTACTTGCTGGTACGTACCTATGCCTTCTACCCTTTACTACCTATGGGGAGTATTTGCTGGTAACTGAAAGTTGTTTGCTTTTCTTATGTATGTATCTTTTAGCAATTTGAACTGCTTACCTATTTGGGGGCACCTGACATCTGGGGCAAGAAAAACTGAAGAAAATGGTGTCGGCTGCATCTTGTATACCCCTGTCGCACTGACGTCAGGGAGGAGGCGACAGCAACTGACGCCGGACCAAGACTTTGGAACTTGGGCCGACTGGGGAACCGCCTGATGGCAGGATAACCCAAGTGTAATGACTGCAGCAGTGTTTACAATCTAACATCTACATTTATGGTAGGTACAAAACTGTACTTTTTACACCAGGACACAACCCCATGCATTGGCAATGCTTTCTCAGTCTCCTGGAAGGGGAAATATCTATACACCCCCCCTTCCCGCTAATTCAGAACGTCCTACTGAAAATTCAGCAGGACACTCCAAAAATCTAGTTGGTGACTCCCTACTGGCCTAGACAGCACTGGTTCCCCTTACTTCTGCAGTTGTCCAAGGGCAGCCACCACAAGTTACCCCCCAGAATGGACCTTCTCACACAACACAAGGGGTCACTGATTCACCCACAGTGGCAGCTTCTGCACCTCATGCTGTAGCTGATAGGATTCTGATCCCCTTTAGACACCTGTACAGTGAGGGCGTGCTCAATGTCCTACAGGAGGCCAAGAAACCAAATACAATAAAATCCTACATTTCTAAATGGAAAAGATTCACTTTTTGGTGTTACAAGACAGCTGGGCCCACTCTCTAGCGAACCTCCTCTAGTCCTGTCTTATCTGTGTGAGCTCTACTGTAGATTGTCTTGTCTTATTCATCCATCAAAGCACGTCTGTCTGCAATTTCAGTATGCCTTCCTCTGGACCCACCCTTAACATCCAGGCTTCCTTCTAAGCCCTTCCTTACGGGGGTACTTCAGCTCAGACCTCCCAGGAAACCATCCCCTCCTTGGGATCTTAAGTACGTGCTTGAAAAGCCTATGCCCCCCCCCATGAACCAGCGGATAAAGCTTCTCTAAAACATTGCCCATGGAAAACTCTACTGCTAGAGCCCTGACCTCATCCAGAAGAGTATCGGAACTACAAGCCCTTATGGCTATTCCTCCCTTTCTAGTTTTTCACAAGGATAGGGTTACCCTTAGAAGTAACCCATCCTTCATGTCTAAGGTGGTGAATGACCTATCCCTTAACCAGGCTATACACTTAACTGTCTTTTTCCCCGACCCACAGGGGGACAGTGAGAGAGTACTGCACTCCCTGGATGCATAAAACCAAGCCCATCAGGTAGGCTGACCGACTCTTTGTATCCTTCCACCCTAGAGCCCGGGGGAAGGCAGTGTCCAGTCAGGTCATCTGTACTTGGATCTTGAAGGCCATCGCCTTCTGCTACCAATTCCATGGTAAATCTCTGCAGGGGGCAATTAAAGCACATTCCACCAGAGCCGTGGCTTCTTCAGAAGCATTATTTAAGGGTCAGGAGACCTCCACTATCCTGGAGGCAGCTACTTGGTCTTCTCTTCACACCTTCACCAAACACTACAAACTTGACCACATCTCTAGATCCAGGGCAGGGTTTGCCAGGGCTACCCTTCATGGATTCCTGGAATCTGCTTCTAGACCACCTCCCCTGTCTCAGTGAGCTTTGGCACTCACCCATATGCAGAATACTGCAATATGGGAATACAAGGACATAGAAAAGTTGTGTAAAATCTTACCATAACCATAGATGTCTTTCTCTTCCATGTTGCAGTATTCCTTCCCACCCCTATCTGGGTGACACTGGACTGGCATAGCCCTTTTAGGACTGGCTCTGACTGGGGCCTTCAGTTCTGAGGGCTGGTGCATCCAACGTCACTTTTATGGCCCTCGTTCCCTCAGCCACATCAGACGTCACTAGCAACTCAGAGGGACTGAAAACTTTTGTATACTGGCCATACGTACGTGAGACTAGGAGTAAACCCATTTGCAGAATACTGCAACATGGAAGAGAAGGACATCTATGGTTCTGGTAAGATTTTACGCAACTTTTCTTTGCCTTCCTCTCTCTAAACTGTCTTACTTGTGTGCTAACCCTAACCCTACACGTTCTGTTACTACAAAAACTTTTCCTAACAGTACCACTACACAAGACAACTGGACATAGAAAACAGACAATACAAAGTATGCAAAAGACTGAATCCGTCCCCTTAACTAAACCTAACCTGCGAACACTTGCATATTCACAACTGCTATAAAGCATTCTTAACAACAACCGCTTATTTCTTCAAACAATTTTCCTGCACACTTCTGCTTACCTGCACGATATAAAACTAAATTCATCCATACGAGTCCCTCAAATGAGAATTCACTTATTTGATGTGTGTATAGATATACGTGTATGCATAAGTACATTTTTAAATATATATATGTTTGTGTATGTATATAATACACAAACTTGTATATATATATCAGAAAAATCCCAAGATATGGAGACAGGCACACTGTTAAAGATTCCACAAGTCTGTTCCTTATTCCAGTTCCACAAAAATGTACAGTCCAAGCGCTTTCGTAAAAAAAATACTTCCTCAGACACATCATAACATTTAATAAAAGACTCAGTTTTTATACCATACCTAATCAACACAAAACAGTTTCCCTCCAAAATATTTAAAGGTACATACATATTTAAAACCATTGTTCATTCATATAATGAATCAATTTAACATAAAATACAAGTTCATTAACCTGCTAAAACATATAATTATAAAACGTTTTCATAAAACCTCTGCCATGTAAACTCATTTCTTAATATTCTTATTTCCTAAGACAGGTAAGAGGGATAGTACATCATTCAGCCCATACCCTCTATAGGCTCAGAGCCTAAAAATCCATTTCAGTTCTGTGTCATTTACTAAATCACCAAGTCTTTCATTGGCATATCATACATGAAGTACTTGGAATAAGAATGTGCACTTTTTAGTGGGACCTGTAACCTGTAAAGTTGAATTGAAAAACGAATCTGTTAGGGGAAAAAATATAAAAAAACGTACAGTAAGCTGGTTGCATGTGTGCACACCCTTAAACTAATACTTTGAGGCACATTTTGCTTTAATTACAGCATTCAGTCTTGGGTACACACCTGCTATCAATTAGAGACTCTTGATTAACCCCAAATAAAGTTCAGCTGTCCTAGTAGGATTTTCATGATATTTACTTAGTTGCCTGCTACATCAAAAGCCATCGTTCACAGAGAGCTTGCATCAAAAGGATCTCATTTTTGAAAGGTGTCAGTCAGGAGAAGGGTACAAAAAAATTTCCACAGTATTGTATATACCATGAATCACAGTGAAGACGGTCATCAAAAAGTGGAGAAAATATGGGACAACAGTGATGTTGCAAAGAAATAGATGTCCCTCCAAAATTTATGAAAAGACCAGATGAAAACTGGTCAGGGAGGCTGCCAAGAGACGCATTGAAGGAGGTGCAGGAATTTCTGGCAAGTACTGGTTGTGTACTACATGTGACAGCAATCTCCTGTCTTCTCCATATGTCTGGCTTATGGGGTAGGGTTGCAAGATAGAAGCCTTTTCTTACACAGAAAAACATCCAGGCTTGGCTAAAATTTGCAAACCAATACATAGTCTCCCAAAAGCATGTGGGAAAATGTGTTATGGTATGATGAGAACGTTGAATTTTTTAGCCACAATTCCAAAAGATACGATGTTCATCGTGTTTCACTGTTTTAGCCATTACTCTTGGCTTATCCGCTGGCAGGCTACCCTCAGTCGGCCAGAATTCCAAAGTCTGGGTTCTGCATCGGCTGCTGTCACCTCTTCCCTGATGTCAGCACGCCAGGGGTATAAAAGATGCAGCCGGCGCCATTTTCTTCAGTCTTTCTTGCTGCGCGGTGCCCGAAGCAAAAGCAGTTGGCAAGTGCCGGTTGGCCGACTCCTGAGATTTTCGAATCCGAATTTCAGAACCGAAGTCTTCATTAAACCCAAGTACCCGTTTGGGAAACTTTTTTCTTGCTCCAGACCGATGTCAGAAAAAGTTAACAATTGTATTTCTTGTGGGAAGCAAATACCTCATTAAGGATTTTCATTCTTACTGTATTCCTTGCCTAGGCCCTGATCACAACGTAGCTAGCTGTCAGTTTTGTGCTAGATTTAACCAACGCACTATCAAGCATCTGTTTGATTTTGCATTTCATTACTTTGGCTGAAGATTCAATTATATTATGCTGTCAGCCCATCCGACAACAGGAGTTTACAAAAAACGCAAGGACAAGGAAAAGGATAGGCATCCGAGGTCCAAAACCGACGACGAGACCTCTTCTAGGCCAGTCGCCTGTTCTCAGTAAGGTGCTTTCGCAGCCCCTGGCACCTGCTACCTCAGAGCCACAGGCCGCTACCGACTTCCACGTGGAGCCGACTCGGCCTCTGGATACTCACGGTATTGGACACTCTGAAATCATTTCCTCAGATGGGTCCGGAGCCGCTGAGCAGGCATCGGCTTCTGAGGGTGTCTTCAGACCTACACAACTATATATTAAGCCATCCCCAGCTTCAAAGACAAAGATTAAAGCAGCTCTAAAGACAAAGAAACAAGTACAGCGTTCTCCTACTCGGACCTTCATGCCTAAAAAAACAGATGCTCAAAATGGCCGAAGACCTAATTACTTTGATCAGGGCTCCCATCCCCCTCCTGATAAGAGGCCTAGGCAAGAGACAGAGTATAATTCTTCTGATCAGGTTTCTATTTCCTCTGATTCCTCTTCTGAGCAGGATTACTCCATGCTCCCTTATGAGGATTCTGATGTTGAAGAATCCATTCCTTCAGCCTCTCCTCCTGAGGATTATTCTTTTGGGGAAACCCTGTATACTATGAGGGAACATTTCCACTGGGAGAACCAAGATTGCTCTGAATCTAAGAAAAGGCTCAGGGACTTTCTGCTACTTCCTCAGCACAGACCTCTTGCTATTCCACCTGTTCTAGACATTGTAGATGATGTTTTTTCAGAGTCCGGACTGTCCCCTGACTCTCTACCCCCTGCACCTGCTAAGCCAGATGGATACTACAGGGTCCCGGATTCTCATAAATTCCTATTCAAAAACCCCGCTGCTGACCCAGAAACTATATCTCAGGGTACCAAAGGGGTCAAAGCTTCCACTGCAAAAAACCCTGTCCCCTCTGATAAGGATTCTAGGGCTCTAGACAGATGGGGGAAAAAAGTCTACGCTTCTGCTACCCTGGCTGTGAGGGCTTTAAATTGTCAGTTTCATATGCTTAAATATCAGCAATATTTAATGTCTCTGCTTAAACAGAAATTGTTGACAAATACTGAATGTTCAGAGAACAAAGAATTGCAGGATTTATTGCGTGCAGCTGAACAAGTGGGAAAGCATACTTTGCAATGTGGTTATGATTCACTGGAGGCCTCTTGCAGTGCCGCTGTTACAGGTTCTGTTATTAGAAGGCATGCTTGGTTAAAGGAACAGAATCTGCCTGATCATGTTAAAGCAAAATTATTAGATGCACCATTACAACATGATACTTTGTTTGGTACTAAAGCAGAAGAGGTGTTGAAAAAATGGTGGATAAAGCTAAATCCATGCAGACAGTCAAGGATTTCTTACAGGTACAGCCACCCAGATTTAGCAGAAACTGGCCTTCTAAAAATTGGTCCTTTCCAGTGTCAGACAGACCTCAAAGAGGCAGATACAGGCATCCCAGAGGCAGATCTCAACCCCAAGGCTCATACAGGCCTAAACAATGGGGTACTCCTACCTCCAAAAGCGGAGAAGACAAATCACAACCTTACAGGAAACAGTCCCAATGACTTTCCTCTACCAGATCCAAGCACTTTTCTTTTGGCAGCCCCCTTAGGGGAAAAACTAGCACTTTTTTCATCAAATTGGAAAATGGTTACCCAAGACAAATGGGTCCTGAACATAGTGTCCCAAGGCTACAGGTTCCATTTTCACACTCCTACCAAGGTCAAAGGGTATGCCAAACCTGCCACACAATCAATGGGCTGAGGCACAAAAACAAATTGCAGCCCTCATGGACATGAGGGCCATTCAGCAAGTACCACAACAAGAGCAGGGGCAGAGATTTTACTCCAGACTATTCCTAGTACCCAGAAAGGACAAATCCTGGAGACCAATACTGGACCTGTCTATACTAAATACGTTTCTGGAAGTTCCAAAATTCAAGATGTTGACTCTACAGCAGCTACTGCCCATTCTGGGCAAAAAGGCTTGTCTCATAACTTTGGACTTAAAAGAGGCATACCTGCATGTCCCAGTGAGACAATCTTGCAGAAGATACCTCAGATTCATAGCTGGCTCAATGCATTACCAATTATCTGCACTGCCGTTTGGCTTATCTGCTGTGCCCAGGGCCTTCACAAAATGTCTGGCACCAGTAATTGTGTTTTGCAGGCAAAAAGGAATTCAAATATATCCCTACTTGGACGACTGCCTAATTCAAGCAAAGAACAAAGACACTCTTCTAAAGCATCTGGCATTTGTAAAAAGATTACTAATTGGCGTAGGGTACACAGTAAACGAAAAGAAATCGAAACTTGTGCCCTCTCAAGAGATAATATTCCTGGGTGCAAGCTTAAATACAACTGCCCAGATGGCTTATCTCACGCCAGACAAGCAAAAGCAACTGATTTAATTATTTCAAAAAATTGGAAACAAAACCCCACTTATCTGCAAGGAAATTCCTGCAGGCTTTGGGTTTCATGGCATCCTGCATTCTACTAATTCCATATGCCAGAGTGCATATGAGGAAACTACAATGGTATCTAAAAAAAAATGTTTGGACTCAGCATTGCCACAGCCTGGAGACAATAATTGCACTCATTCCCTGCCTACAACAGGTGTTTCGACGGTGGGCGGAAGCCTGTCACCACAACAAGGGTCTGCCATTCAGTTTACCCACAGCCAGACAGACACTGACAATGGATGCATCAGATTATGCCTGGGGGGCCCATATGACAGGAAAATGTATTCAGGGCACATGGCCTGCAAACCGGATGCATCTTCACATCAATCAAAAAGAGATGCTAGCTATTCAAAATGCCCTGATAGCTTTCGAGGACCTGCTTCATCCAGGACAGTTACTGATAAAGACAGACAACACTACGGTCATGTGGTACATAAACAAGCAGGGAGGTACACATTCCTACCCCCTCTGCAGACAAGCAATGACCTTATGGGACACAGCATTGGCTCTTCAAGTTCACCTGCAAGCACAATTCCTGCCAGGAAAAACAAATACTCTGGCAGACTAACTAAGCAGAAACCTCATGGATCCCCACGAATGGAAACTGGATCCACAAGTCTTCAGTATGATAATAAGGAAATGGGGGTGCCCAGACATAGATCTATTTGCCTCTCCTCACAACTGCCAGTTGCAGAGATTCTGCACAAGGATTTATCACAAGCAAGCATGGAAAGTGGACGCCCTATCATTCAGCTGGAAAAATCTAACAGTATATGCTTTTCCCCCTCTGCCTGTCCTTCCCAGAGTACTCCTAAAGGTCAGACGAGAAGCCAAAAATGATTCTGATTGCACCAGACTGGCCACGCCAGCACTGGTACCCAATCCTAAAGAGCTTGTCTCAAGGTCCAGCATGGATTTTACCTCAAACTGCTCACTTGCTGACTCAACAAAACAATCAGATCCTGCACAGCCAGCTCAGGACCTTAAATCTGGCAGCATGTTTGATAATGTAGCCATTCTGAACACTCCTCTTTCAAAAGCTGTTATGGATGTCATCTTGGAGGCCAGGAGGCCCAGTACCAGAAAATCATACGCAGAAAAATGGAAGAGAGTCTGTCCTTGGAACCAGGAACAAGGCATTGGCACGTGTGTACCAAACATCCCTCAGATTTTACAATACCTAACTGAGATGCTGGACAAAGGCTTTTCTTTCTAATCAATTAAGATTCATGCCTCTGCCATTTCAGCACATTACAATACGGAACCACCTATTTTTTCCACATCCTTTAATAAGGCAGTACCTCAGAGGGGCCAAAAACATTAGGCCTCCAAGGAGAGCACCAATTCCAGCCTGGGACCACAGTTATGTTTTGGAAAAACTCACACTGCCTCCTTTCGAGCCAGCATCAACAGCAGATATAAAATTCTTATCCTGGAAAACAGCTCTGCTCCTAGCTATAACCTCTGCAAGGCGAGTCTCGGAGTTACAGGCACTCATGGCTGTGGAACCTCACCTTTCATCCAGACAGGGCGTCTCCGAGGACAAACCCTACATTTATGCCTAAGGTGGTGTCCAGTGTGGCCCTCAACCAAGCCATTCACCTGCCTACCTTTTATCCAAACCCACAGAACAAGGGTGAGAAAATTCTCCATTCTTTGGACATACACAGACAGCTATGCTTCTAATTGGACAGAACTAAAGCTCTCAGAAAGATTGAGCAACTTTTAGTATCTGCTGCAGGATCACAAGGAAAGGCTATCTCAAAACAGACTATTTCAAAATGGATAGCCCATTGCATCCGTTTCTGCTATTTTCAACATGGCAAATCAGTGCCTAAGGGCATTAGGCCTCATTCCACCAGAGCAGCAGCCTTCCTCAGAGGAGTACCAACCAAAGATATCTTAGAGGCTGCAACTTGGAGCTCAGTGCACACCTTCACAAAGCACTACCACTTGCCTCTTTACTCTAAGTCCAGAGTAGGCTTTGCCACTGCAGTTCTGCAGGGCCTCATAGCCTCTCCTAATCCTATTTAGCCCAGCCACCCTACCTCACCTTTGGGATTCTACCAAAGAGTAATGACTGCAACAGTGAAACACGAACATAGTACAGTTGTGTACCTACCATAAATGTAGATGTTCGAGTGTATTCACTGTTGCAGTCCAGGTTACCCACCCACCATCCCCCTTGTCTTTGCTGGGACTTTTCTACACTTCTCTATCCTATACAACCTTTTTGGTGTATTTGCTTGTAGATGAAGGAAATGTTATTTTTGTTCATGGATTTTTATTGGCATATTTTTCAGCCTACCATTTGGGGGCGCCTGACATCTGGGGCAAGAAAAACTGAAGAAAATGGCGCCAGCTGCATCTTTTATACCACTGGCGCGCTGATGTCGGGGAAGAGGTGGCAGCAGCTGACACCAGACCCAGACTTTGGAATTCTGGCTGACTGAGGGTAGCCTGCCGGCAGATAACCCAAAGGTAATGACTGCAACAGTGAATACACTCTAACATCTACATTTATGGTCGGTACACAACTGCACTTTTGGCACAAAAACAACACTTAGTATCACCAAAAGAACACCATCCCCACGGTGAAGCATAGTGGTGGCAGTATCATGCTTTGGATTACTTTTCTTCAGCTGGAACTGGGGCTTTAGTCAAGTTGGAGGGAATTATGAACAGGTCCAAATACCAGTCACTTTTGGCCCAAAACCTTCAGGCAGGTGTCTGCTAGAAAGAGGAATTTCACCTTTCAACACAATGACCCCGAACATATGTCCACATCAACAAAAGAATGATTTCATCAGAAGAAAATTTAAGTTTTGGAATAGCCCAGCCAGAGCCCAGACCTTAATCCAATAGAAAATCTGTGGGGTGACCTGAAGAGGGCTGTGCACAAGAGATGCCCTCACAACCTGACAGAGTTGGTGTGCTTTTGCAAGAAAAAGTAGGCAAATATTGCCAAGTCAAGAAGACCGAATGCTGCAATTAAATCAGAAGGTGTTTCAACAAAGTATTCGTTTAAGGGTACGCATGCTTATGCAACCAGCTTATTGTACGTTTTTTCGTTTTTATATTTTTTTCCCCTACAGATTTCTTCGTTTTTCATTTGAATTGTACAGGTTACAGGTCACATTAAAGGTGGAAAAATTTTAAAATCTTTTTTTTATATCACAAAAATGTGGCATTTTAACAGGGGTGTGTACATTTTTTATATCCACTGTGTGTCTGTGTGTGTGTGTGTGTGTGTGTGTGTGTGTGTGTGTAATATATATGTATATATATGTATGTATATCACGCACACACTTTTATATATAGCGTGCGTGTGTGTGTGTATACATAAAGTATAGTGGTTATTAGCTCTTCTTGTAACAGGGCAAATCCAAGCTGGAATGAAGTGGAAATGTGGATCATTTTGGAAGTTTTAAGACTGGGGTGTTATCAGAAGTGTGGAAGGACTCCGTCTTGTGGTTACCAGTCCTACTTTTGCAGTGAACAAGTAATGATCATAAAGACCTGTGGCATACCAAGGGCAGTTGCTGGTGAGACCTATTTTTAAGTAGATTAGGAAGCTTGAGCTTTAATATGAACAGTTTTCTGTTAGCAGATGGTTAAACAGCAGAAACAGAGTTTACTTGACCACAACAGTTCACAAGATTCATCTTTTTTTTAATGCTGCAAAAACCAAAAATCCACCAAGAACAAGCAGCTAGACAAGCAGGGAGACCAGCAAAACCGCCAACACACAATTAAGAACAGAAACCCTCCAAGATGCAAGGCACGTTCAGGCAATACAAGTTTATTTTAACGTATATCCACTGTAGCAACGTTTTCGTTGTTAAAACAACTTCCTCAGATAAAAAAACACTCCTCCACACATTCTTTTTATACAACTGGTTAATGAATGAATTGATAACCTAATAAAAATTTAAAGCAATACATACTTAATAGAAAATACTAAACCACATTACATTACAAAAATTTTAAAAGTTCAACGTCATCATGGTTGTATATGTTATACACAAAAACACATACCTATAACCATATTCCATGTAGTTTAGGTAAAAAATATATATAATAAAAACCTATATATACAAAAAATGCTAAAACTAGTATATAAAATATTATAAATCAATAAGAATAATAACAAATGTCTTAATATATAAATCATATTACTTTACACAATGCCACAGTAAGTATCCATGGCCTTACAATTTTTCTGCCTTTAATTTTAGATAAGGAACAATAGAAATGGAATCATTCAACCCAGGATACTTATTTGATTCCAATAAAATCTGCCAACAAGTTTCTTTGTGAGACAACAGTGCAGGCCAATTACCTCCCCTGTTGCACTGTACAACAGATTCCAATACAAGAAACTTGAAGGTTGCTCCTTCACAAGCTAGAGTATGTCTAAACAATGCGTTGGTGTTAACTTTTCTCTGAATATCATAGGCGTGTTCGTATATACGCCTCCTTAGCTGCCTCTCCGTCTTGCCTACATAAAATGCCTGGCAAGAACGGCAGGCAGCCAAATACACCAATCCCCTGGAGTTGCAGTTATAAAAACCATTTGACCACAGTTTTCTATTTCTGCTTTCCAAATATATACTGTCCTGATCCATTATATATTTGCATTGTGTACAACACCACAAAGCGCTTTCTTTGCATATTTTTGCCCCTCACCTTGGAACTCTGTTCTAAGGTCCTTTTCACATTGAATCCTTTCCTATACACAATTTTACATGTTAAATCTTTAAGGTTGGCCAAATCCGTAAATTCCTTAAAGTCACTGAATTCCCTCTCAATAATATGTCTAATCTCTCCTGCATGTTCACTATATTGTGTGATAAACATCTGTTCAGGACCCGATTTTTCAATGGGTCTGTGAAATGGGTCGTCCTCTGTAGCTGTCTTGGACCTCCCCAATATAGGGGCAAAACGACTAGTTCTAAGATTTCTGACTTCCTCGTATACAGAGTTAATCAAAACTGCAGGGTACCCCCTTTCCAAAAAGAAAGATTTTAGTTTCTCCCCTTCAATTACGAAATCATATTCCTCTGATGTCATACGGGACACCCTTACATACTGTCCCTTTAAAATGGATCTTTTTTGGAATTTTGGATGTGAACTGGTGTAATGTAGATACCCGTTAGAAAACAAAGGTTTCCTGTAAATACAGGACCTAAAACGATCACTCATTTTACTGAGGGAGACATCCAAATAGTTTAACCGTTTGGTAGAAACATTGTGGGTAAAACGTAAAAATTCCGTGGTGGTGTGTAGGTAGACCACAAAATCTTCTATAAGGTCCCGTGGCCCAACCCAAAAAATGCAGATGTCGTCCAGGAACCTAGAGTAATGTATCCAATACTTTAATAAATTTTTATTAGGTTACTAATTCATTCATTAAGCAGTTGTATAAAAGAATGTGTGGAGGAGTGGTTTTTTATCTGAGGAAGTTGTTTTAACAACGAAAACGTTGCTACAGTGGATATACGTTAAAATAAACTTGTATTGCCTGAACGTGCCTTGCATCTTGGAGGGTTTCTGTTCTTAATTGTGTGTTGGCGGTTTTGCTGGTCTCCCTGCTTGTCTAGCTGCTTGTTCTTGGTGGATCTTTTTTTTAATGTTATTTTATTAGGAAATATTGCATCTGGCATTGTGAATTGATTCATTTATCCAAAACACAACTGCTTAACTGAAAAGCCATTTATTTTCAGGAGAGCAAACCTTGCAAAATTCTGAGTTTTTTTAAAATTCTGGCTTCTTTAATTTGTATCTATAGTGTTTGGTATTTTCCATTTTTTATTTGTGTTTGTAGGTTCATAGGATGAAACTAGGGTATTGGCCCGGAGGCCAAGAATTTCACACCTGTTTCCCCTGTCCAGCAGGGACACAGGTGGGGTCCCAGGAGTGTATTTTCTGTTTCCCATCCAGTCATCCAGGTTCCTCTTAAAGAGGGCTAGAGAGGTACTCTGCTTGACATGGACAGGGAGTCTTTTCCACTGATGGAGGAGCCTTTGGGACACAAATGTATCCCGCTAACAAATTCTATTTATTTCACAGACAAGGTTGAGGTCTTACGTGCAGGTTGCACAAGTGGCGTTTGACGTACAGTTATGCAGCAACTCCATCAGGGCTGGGTCTGAGATGTCCTTGTATGCTAGATACAGGTCACCTCTGAGCAGTCTGTACGAGACTG
>NC_056727.1:725753753-725861253 GCF_019279795.1 Protopterus annectens | reverse complement strand
CAGCTCGAATGTCACACTGATGGGGAAGGGATGTGAATTTAACATGTGTACCAATAACACTTTGTTTTACAGCACACTAAACCACTCCCTTGCATGATAAAAAGTGTATATATATATATATTTAGAAAGCTTGTGTGGAAGCCAATACTCTGTTTTTGTTTTACTTGGATCGCATGTCTGTGTACTTAATAAAGGATTTTGGACTGGAAACAGACTGCCTGCCTTGCTTGGATTACTTTCGAATACTTAGTAATTCTGTACAATTATATATTTTGTATTTATTTATTTATTTTTTATACTTAAAATGAGTTTAAGTTCGCTACTTCTACTATTATTGACTGATCTGATTAATATGCAGTGATTAACTAGAGATCTGTGGAGTGAAAATCTTCCAGACAAGTTTCTTATACTGTTTTGGATATTTTGATTTTCAGTCTTTGATCTTCGGACATAGGACCCATATTGCGTGCGTGTGTGTATCCATCCATCCCTCCACAACACACACACTTATTTGCTTGCCCTTTCTATGCATGCATGTGCTTATTTGATTGCATTTTCTGTGTAGGAATTTTACTCCAGCACTCTGTGGATTATTTTCAGCTGGGCAGTTCATAATTTACATTTTTATCTACTGATGTATACATGCACTGTGTTGTTGCAATTTTGCTTAATTAACTATTAGTGATCTTGCCTCAGTCAACTCAAAATAGTTACAGCAACAAACTAAGTGCCTGTCTCCATAGCTGAGACTTCAGTTATGGAAACCATCTCTGAAATTGACAGTTGATAAATGGATAATGAATTAATGAATTGTGCCCATGATTCACATTATTTTGGAACAGCTGGATGTCCTGTAAGGACAGAGGTACAAACATGATTACAGAAAATTCTATTCTTTTTTATTGACCTCTTGGAGCATAGCTTTTTTAAGCAATGACCAGTATGTAGTGCACAAAATAATGATAATCATATCTTACAACAAAACCGCTACAAATGTTATAAGGTTGTACAGAGTTATTAAAATGCCAAATAGGGGATTTTCAGTGTACACAAGTCTACTGTTCAAGACTCTGAGAGGTGTTGAAAGCCTGAAAAGTGTGAGAAACAAGCTTTTCATCAAAAGGGAAGAAAAATATTTTATTTAAAATCTGCTTAAGTATTTTAAGTTGCACTTATATTGACCTGTGTACTGATACTTTTTTTTACATTTCTGCTTTTTGTCAGTGTTTTAGCCAGTAGTTTACATTTTCTTAGTTTGTTATGGGACCTTAGTCTTGTAGCTTTATTTGAAGTTGTGGAAAGATGGTGTATTACTGCAGGATTTTAGCATTGTTTATACATTAATTACATGTAAAAGTTAGCTTTTTGTATTTTTTAACTCCGTCTGGAGCCTCAGTCAGTCTTGTAGCTTCATTAACAGTGTGGCACTACTGTGATCCTTTTCCAGATTTGAGCCTCATTTAGTCATTTGTTACAGCATTACTGGAAAATTTCTGCATATTCTGTATCTGTGGTGGGATTGCAGTAGTGACAGTATTGTGAATTCTGCACCAGGATTTGTGCATCAGTACTTTTTATGGTTGTGTGCACCTTTTTAAAGTTGCGTTCCTGTGTCTTTTTTAACTTTGCTTCTGATTTTCCCGTTTTTTGAGTCGCCCCCACTGAAACACTAAGGTAAATATTTCTGAAACTCTTAACCATGGGACTAGAGCTTCAGTTTAAATTTTTTTCCAACACTCCCACCTTTCTTACTGTGGTTTTAGAAGTTTGTGTCTCAGGCTTCCGTCTCTTATAGCAATCTGACTTCCAAAGTCCCTCCCTCCGCTTTTTCTTTGCTATTGTCTGTTGTGTAACCTGCTTAAGTACTTTTCTCACACATTGTTTTCCATATGTCCATCATACTAAGTATACCCAGTTAGCAAACTAGTATTGTAGTTGAGTAAACCTGACTTTTACTACAAGTTGTCTTGTCTTCATTTTCCAAGAGCTTCCATTTACTTGATACCCTCATCACAAGATCCCCAATACTTGAAATGGTCTTGTCAAGGTAGTTTTGTATAAGTTATTTTATTGTCGAGTTACATTTGAAAACAATCTTTTTTGATGTTTTTACAAGAGGTTAACACTGCCCTGTACAGATACACACACACAGGACGTAAATTGTGTATAAAACTACTCCTAGAACTGAAACCTGTAAGCTTAAAGCAGCTAGTTTGCACATTAAACAGCACTACTATCAAATCTTAGCACAGTCTAACCTAGTCTAGTGCCAAACCCCAGAGACTACCCAAGGAGACTTCTGTATGACCCATTCCACGACCTACAGTAGCCCATCCAAGTACATGTCCAGACAACATGATAAACAATTTCCAAATTTGTCTGTAGTCAACTTATTGATATGGGCATCCTGAGACAATGTAGTGGTTGTATCATTTTTGCAGGGAACCATTTAATCCTTAACTATTTCCCTCCAGTGGACCTGTAGAAATTTGCATTTTAACATTCAGTGGGCAGAGCCTAAGCCTTTTGAAGGAATAAAATTATGTCCTCACATTTCAAACAAATGTTTGTGTCTCTGCAACCACTGAGCTTACTTAATGTGTAAATTTCAAACTCTTCAGCACAAGATATTTTTATAGTGGTAGTATTCTTTAAGTTCTAGGTTTTAAACAGGATTTTATAAATCACAGTAACCATAGTAAAAGTTATGTTTGTAATATTTTGCTGAGATACTGTACATTGTATACAATCACTCACATTTTCTTCATCCAGCTGACCACGTTCATGTGAGGCTAAGCAGTTCTGTTTGTGCTACTTGGTTGTCAAGATGTAATTTATGACAATATAAATAAATGTTATATAAATAGTTAATCTCTCTTTACCTGGACTCCGCAGAGGTCACATATCAATAAAGTTGTGTTTGCCACTGTGCAAGTTTAAGATGAAATGTTTTAATACTTTGTATGTAGTATGGTTTTGGAATTATTAATGCAAATATGAACAAGCAATACTTGATGCCTAGAGGCATCAGTAGCATGTGACTGCAGAAGCACCTGTAAGCATCACTCGGCTGTAGTGAGTTAAAGAAACAAACACAGTGTGCACAAGATGCACATGCACAGTTTCTTTGGAGCCAAAAATCCCACTTACAAACAAGGTTGTCAAGAATACACACAGTGTTCACACACACAGACCGACTTATGCTGAGGCACTAAAAAGCAATCTTGCCAAACCTCAAAGATCTCCTAAGCCTGTAAATGGCAACGGCTATTTTTAGCAATCTCTAAACACTCACCAAAAGCAACGTCAAGCATCACACTTATGGCTACACACAGTAGAATCCTGAGATTAAAGCCCATAAGGCAGGCAGACATTACCCAGGAATCTTGCCATAGGGGATTCCATTGTACGACACACAGATGCTCCACTTACCAGACTGAACAAGAAGATAAGGCTTAGATGTTCTTTGTGTTTCACTGTTGCAGTCATCACATTTGGGTTATCCCTGCTAGGGTAGCCCTCGGCTGGCCCGAATAAGTAAGGCAACCGACACCATTGCATCAGCCTTTCTTTCCGTGGAGCCTGAAGCAGAAGCAGTTCGCACAAGTGCCAGTTGGTCACTACCTGAGTTTCATCTTCCAAATTGAAGCTGAAGTCTTCTAAAGCCAAGTACCACGTTGGGGATCCTTTTTTCTTGCACTAACCGATGTCAGAAAAAGTTAATTGTCTCGCCTGTGGAAAGCAAATACCACACCGATACTTTCATTCTCACTGCATCACTTGCTTAGAGTCAGACCACGATGTCCCCTGCTGTCGCTTTTGTGCTTTGTTCAATGCCAGAACTATACGTCTTTGTGCCATTATTGTAGCTAGATATTTTCGCTTACAGTCCTCGAATTCCGATATGGCTTTAGTAAGTTATCCGATAGCAGATTGTCCGAAAAAACTTAAAGGTAAAGACAGAGAGAGACTGCACAGGTCCAAACCTACCGACGACGCTTCCCATCAAGCTAGTCGTCAGTTCTCCGGTCCTCAGTGAGGGGCTTTTGCAGCCTCTGATGCCCGCTTCTGTGGATTCGCAGGCCTCTACCAAGACCCTTTCGGAGTCCGGTATGCCGCAAAACTCTTGACTAAGGATCCTGCGGTTGTCTCTCCCTTGGATGGGTCCAGAGCCGCTGAGCAGGCACCGGCTTCCGAGGAAGTACTTCACACTACCGATTCTCGACACAAACTGATGACTTCTTTCGCATCTACCGTTCTTTCGAAAACTACTGAGTTTCTAAGGTCCAAGGTACGAACCACACCCAAAAAACTGACGACCCAATCTCAGGCACTTGCTTCCTTGCCTCAGTCTCAAATGCTTAAAATGGCAGAAGACCTTATCATGCTGATTAGTGGAAGCCAAGCTTCCCCTTCCAAAAGAAAGAGATCTGTCCCCAGTAGTTTTGTCAGAACAGGAGTCTGATGACTCTGATGCATCTGAATATGAAGACATGCAACCCCTCTCTGCTTATGAGGATTCTGATGCAGAGGACTCCACTCCTTCAGCATCACCCCCCCCCCCACAAGGACTTTTCCTTTGGGGAAACTCTTCATACCTTAAGGGAGCATTTCCAATGTGAATGTCAGGACTACCCTCACTCTAAAAAGAGACTCGGGGAATTCTTAGATCTTCCACAGCACAGACCCCTGGCCATTCCCCCAGTCCTGGATGTTGTGGAGGATGTTTTCCTGTAATCCAGTTTGACTCCTGACACCCTCCCTCCTACACCCAGAAAACCAGACTGGTATTAGAGTCCCTGACTCACACAAATTTCTTGTTAAAAATCCATCTGCTGACCCTGCCATACAACTCCACCTGTTAGCACAATTCCTGCCAGGTTCTCTAAACTCTCTGGCAGACCACTTAACCAGAAATCTTCTAGACCTACACGAGTGGCAGCTAGACAAAAGAACCTTCACCCTAATAACTCAGTAATGGGGCACTCCGAAGGTCAACCTCTTTGCCTCCCACACCAACCATCAACTCAGCAAGTTCTGCACCAAGGAGCATCACTGCATGGCTTGGAAAGTGGATGCCTTGTCCTTCCCCTAGGTCAATTATCGGTCTATGCGTTTCCTCCACTACCTCTCATCCCCCAGGGTACTCCTCAAAATAAGGGAGGAAAAACCAAGGACAATTCTTATTGCTCCAGACTGGCCTCACCAGCACTGGTACCCACTGCTGCGCAGCCTGTCCCCACTGCCACCATGGCATCTCACTCAGACCCCAACCCTCCTGACCCAGAGGGAAGGAGAATTCATGCATCCCCGATTGTAGACCCTCAGTTTGGCAGCTTGGCTTATTCCCTAACCACCGATCAATTTGCCAAATTCAGTAAACAGGTTCTAGATGTTATATGTGAGGCCAGATGCCCTAGCACTAGAAAGTCTTATGCTGACAAATGGAAAAGGGTTCTGCACCTGGATTCAGGCTAAGGGAGCCAGTACAACACAGCCCTCCCTCTCATCCTGGATTACTTGGCTGACCTGCTACACAGTGGTCTCTCTTTCCTCTATTAAAATTAATTCCGCTGCTATCTCTGCTCATTTCCCCACTGAACAGCCCCTTTTCTCACACCCTCTGATCAAACAATTCCTAAGAGGGGCTAACAAATTGAGGCCACCCAGAATAACACCAACCCCAGCTTGGGACCTTATCTTTGTGATGGAAAAGCTCTCCCTGCCCCCTTCGAACCAGCATCTTCAGCAGAGCTAAAATTTCTCTCCTGGAAGACATCTTTCCTTCTAGCCATCACTTCAGCCAGAAGGGTGTCTGAGCTACAAGCACTTATGGCTGTAGAGCCTTTCATCGTCTTCCATTCTGACAGGGTTTCCCTCAGGACTAACCCATCCTTCATGCCCAAAGTGGTGTCCAGTGTTGCTCTCAACCAATCCATTCATTTGCCCACCTTTTTTCCTAACCAACAGAACAAGAGGGAAAGGATCCTGCACTCTCTAGATGTGCACAGACAACTCAGCTTCTATCTAGACAGGACTGAATCCTTGAGAAAGACTGATCAATTGCTGGTTAGCTTTGCTGCATGTACAGAGGGCAAAGCCATCTCCAAACAAACAATTTCCAAATGGATATCACACTGCATCCATTTCTGCTACAAGCAACACGGAAAGCCTCCCCCTAAGGGGGTCAGGATTCACTCCACCAGAGCAGCCTCCACCTCTGCAGTTTTTCTCAGAGGAGTCCCCACCAGGGACATCCTGAAGGCTACCACCAGGGCATCTGTTCACACTTTTACTAAACATTACCACCTGCCTGTCTTCTCCAAATCCAGGGCAGGGTTTGCCTCTGCAGTCTTGCAGGGCATCCTATACAGCCCCGAGTCTCCTTGACTGCCTCCACCCTTTTCTTCAGCTTTGGGAATCAACCCAAATGTGATGACTGCAACAGTGAAACACGAAGAACATAGTACAGTTGTGTACACTTACCATAAATGTAGATGTTCGAGTATATTCACTGTTGCAGTCCTGGTTTCCCTCCCTCCTTCTTTCTTCTGTCTCCTTAAAAAGGAAATTTTGATATCTACTTTCTACTGGTGGGGTTCATCCACCAGAACCTGGCTCCCACTTGGGGGCTCCTGACAGGGCAAGAAAAACTGATGTAATGGCGTCGGCTGCCTTACTTTATACTACTGACGACCTGATGTCAGTCCTGAAGCAACAGCAACCGATGCAGAAATACTAAGCCTCTGGTATTCAGGTCGGCTGACGACCACCCTGGCAGGGATAACCCAAATGTGATACCTGCAACAGTGAATACACTTGAACATCTACATTTATGATAAGTGTACACAACTGTACTTTGCTTATCTGGATCAGAATCTGCCAAGTTATGTGCACACTGAAGTCACTACACCACAGGTACCAGTATGATTCTTTTCATAGTCCATGTGTGTTTTAATGACTTGAGACATGCTTTCCTGGACTATATGAAGAGAGACATTGCCAATCAGTCTGAATATGTGTATCAGGCAGGTATGTATCCTGCCATGAGCGGCATTCTACCTTCACCAAGGGTAATGCTACAGTACGAACAAATGATGATTAACTTCAGCAGTTGGAGATTCAGTATTTGTATACATGGGAGGGTCATATTTATCAAACAATGTTGATGTCCTTCAAGGATGCATCTCCAGTCCTAACATATGGGTTGTCCTGCCTCAGGCAGCCCTTCGGTCGGCCGGATTCCAAAGTCTGAGTCTGGGTCTGGCCTCGGCTGATGTCGCACTTCACCTGACATCATAGCTGCTGTCAATTGGGTATAAAGGCATCATCCGACGCCATTTTCTTCAGTCTTTCTTGCCGTGCGGTGCCCGAAGCAGAAGCTGTTCGCAAGTGCCGGTCGGTCAGATCCAGAGATTTCTACTACCGAAGACTTCTTAAAAGCTAAGTACCCCGTTGGGGACTCTTTCTTGCCTCAGCCGATGTCAGAAAAAGTAAATAATTGTTTAACTTGTGGGAAACAAATACCTCATAAGGATTTCCACTCTTACTGCCTTCCTTGCTTAGGCCCAGACCACGACGTAGCAGTTTGTCTAGCCTGTGCTTCCTTCAACCGATGGACACTTAGACGTCGGATGGAGTTTGCGGAGGAGTTTTTTGGTCCCGCTTTTGCTTACAAAATGCCGTCGGAGACTCCGACTTCACAATTAGCTAAAAAGCGTAAGGAAAAGGACCGACACTCGCGGTCCGCAGTTTCGGCCGAAACCACGGTTAAGCCAACCGCTAGTGTCTCGGTTTCGGCTGAAACCGAGTCCACGGTTCTTCCTTAGGCCGAAAGCATACCTCCGACAGCCGAGGCCTCACACAGCATGTCTGAATCTGCTACTGAAATTTCTCCTGCTGTAGCAGGCTCCCAGGATTTATCAGATACTATTCCTTTAGACATATCTACACCTGCACGTGGAGCTGCTAGGCCCCCTGCATTCATGTCTATCAAGGCTTTTTCTAGGGCTAAAGCAGCTAAATCTTCTAAGGCCTTGCCTGCTAAAACCCTCTCACACAGGCCTAGCTCTAGTTCCCAAATGCTCAGCCTGGCAGAGGATCTCATTTCTTTGATCGGGGGATCCCATCCACACCCTGACAGGGCCTCTCATCCCCCTCCAGAGAAGAGGCCTAGAGCAGAGCCCCCTGAGCCAGTTTCTTCAGATTATTCCTCTGATGATTCAGAAAACTCATATCCTCCAGAAGGCCCTTATTCTCCTTATGAGGACTCTGACGCGGAAGACTCCATTCCTTCTGCCTCTCCTCCTGAGGAATTTTCTTTTGGGGAAACCTTGCATGCTATGAGAGAGCAATTTCAATGGCAGGGCCAGGATTTTTCAGATTCTAGGAAGAGGCTAAGGACCTTTTTACACTTGCCACAGCATAGGCCTTTAGCCATTCCTCCAGTACTTAGTTGTGGATGATGCATTTATTGATGCTTATACTGCCCCTGACTCTCTTCCCCCGGCCCCTGCTAAGCCCGACAGATACTACAGGGTCCCGGACACACATTATCACTTGTATAAGGCTCCTATTGCAGATCCTGAAACTATATCACAGGGCCCCAAAGCTGTAGCAACTGCCAAAAACCCCCATCCCTCTGAAAGAGAATCTAGAGCATTACAGAGATGGGGTAAAAAAGTTTATACTTCTGCTACTCTTTCGGCTAGGGCCTTAAACTGTCAATTCCACATGATTCAATACCAGGAATTTTTGTTAGACCAGCTAAATAAAAAAATATCCTCTCCTGAACCTATAGATCGTAAGTCCCTTCAGGATTTGGTACATAACACTCAGCAGGTCAGTAATCATTCTTTAAAATGCGGCTATGATGCACTGGAGGCTTCCTTTAGATCAGCTATGACTGGTACAGTGATCAGAAGGCATGCATGGTTAAAAGAGCAATCCTTACCAGACCATGTAAAGTCAAAGCTCCTAGATGCTCCCATGGAGAAACACAGTTTGTTTGGCTTACCTGCACAGCAAGTGTTAAAGAAGGTGGAAGAAAAAGCAAAATCTGTTCAAACAGTCAAGGATTTCTTACAGGTCCAGCCTCCGAGGTTTAGTAGAAATTGGCCTTCGAAGTATTGGTCCTTTCCAGACACCTTCAGAGCACAGAGAGGCAGAAATAGGCGCCCAAGAGGGAGAGGTCAATCCAGAGGTGCCTACAGGGGACGTCAGTGGCAGCCTAACAACCAGAGAAGTACTGCCACAGATTCAGCTACAACCACTTCCACAGGACAGACACAATGACTTGGCTCTGATACTGCCTACCAGGGAACAACTGGAAGCACCCTTGGGTGGAAAGCTAGCCTTATTTTCCGTAAACTGGCATTACATTACAGGAGACAAATGGATTTTACAGACAATAGACAAAGATTACAGGTTTCACTTCCATACTCTACCAAGGAAGAGAGGAATGCCAAACCTACCACCAAACCAAAAAACAAACGCTCTAGAACAAATCAACCACTTACTAAGGATGAGAGCTATAGAAAAGGTACCGCCTATGGAACAAGGGCAAGGATTTTATTCCAGACTTTTTCTGTTGCCAAGAAAAGAAAACCAATGGAGACCTATTCTCGACCTGTCCACTTTGAACACATATCTCATTGTTCCAAAATTCAAAATGCTGACCCTACAGCAACTTCTTCCCATGCTGGGCAAGGAGTCTTGGCTGGTGACTCTAGATCTCAAGGAGGCATACCTGCACGTCCCTATACGACCAGATTGCAGAAGATACCTCAGATTTCTTGCAGGATCAGAGCATTATCAATTCTCAGCATTGCCCTTTGGCTTATCTACTGCCAGAGTATTCACGAAATGCCTGGCATCAGTAATTGCTCATTGCAGGCTTCAGGAATACAAATTTATCCATACCTGGACGACTGCCTGATACAAGCGGACAACAAGGTCAAATTAACAAAAGATTTGGAAAAGGTTATTCACCTATTGCAAGCCCTGGGATACACAGTCAACATACAAAAGTCAAGGCTGGTACCATCCCAAAGGATAACATTCTTGGGTGCAGAACTGGACACATCAAATCAAATGGCATTTCTCACAGCAGAAAAGCAAAAGCAACTACCACTCTATTTCATGCATTAACAACAGAACCGCTTACAGCAAGGAAAGTCCTGCAAGCCCTGGGTTACATGGCATCCTGCATAATATTGATTCCACATGCCAGACTACATATGAGGAAGTTGCAATGGTACCTCAGGAATTTATGGTCTCAGCACAAGCACAGCCTAGAAACCAAAATTCCAATAATTCCATGCCTGAAGCAAGAATTCCTGTGGTGGGCTCAGGCCTGTCAGTTGAACAAAGGACTGCCTTTCCACAGCCCTCACCCAAGCCAGACTATCACCACGGACGCCTCAGACCTCGGTTGGGGGGCACACATGGTAGACAAGTGTATACAAGGCCTATGGACACAAGACCAGCTGAACCTACACATAAATCAAAAAGAGATGTTGGCAGTGAAACAGGCAATTCAGACATTCAGACTGTTTCTTCATCAAGGTCATTTGCTGATAAGGACGGACAACACCACAGTTATGTGGTATATCAACAAGCAGGGAGGCACACATTCATATCCTCTATGCTGGATGGCAATGGACCTGTGGAATGTGGCCCTGAACCTCAACATTCAGCTCCAGGCTATATTTGTGCCAGGAAAAGAAAATATACTAGCAGACACCTTAAGCAGAACTACCACGGATGCCCACGAATGGATGCTGCATCCAGACATCTTCAAAACCATTACAAAGAAATGGGGGCTACCAGAAATAGACCTGTTCGCATCCCCACACAACCACCAATTGAGAAAATTCTGCACAAGGACATACCACCCACTTGCTTGGAAGGTGGACTCCCTATCCTTCAGTTGGGAAAACCTAGCAGCATATGCATTCCCACCTCTTCCTTTGATGCACAAAGTGCTACTGAAGATCAAAGAAGATCACCCAAAAATCATCCTGATAGCTCCAGACTGGCCGAGGCAACATTGGTACCTGCTACTGAGGAGTATGTCTCGAGCACACGCATGGCCTCTACCTCTAGTTCCTTTACTGCTAACACAGAACAACTTCAAGATCCTGCATCCAAACTTGAAAACACTGCAGCTAGCGGCTTGGAATCTTACATAAAACAAAATAACCCAGATTTATCTCAGAGGGTTAAAGACATTATCCTGGAGGCTCACAGACCCTCCACAAGGAAAACTTATTCAGCAAAATGGAAAAGATACCTCATTTGGAGTGCAGCAAAAGGAGAAAATGTATCATTGGCAAACATAGCTAACATCCTGGAATATTTAGCAGAACTCTTCCACAATGGCCTGTCTTACTCCTCCATTAAGATTCATGCATCAGCAATTTCAGCAGAATACAACATGGATCCTCCAGTCTTCTCTCATCCTCTACTCAGGCAGTTTCTAAGAGGTATTAAAAATGTAAAGCCTCCAAGGAAGCCACCTTTGCTTACATGGGACCTGAACTTTGTGCTAGAAAAGTTAACACTTAGCCCTTTTGAACCAGCAGCAACAGCAGAATTACAGTTCTTATCTTGGAAAACTGCTTTCCTGCTTGCAATCACTTCAGCAAGAAGGGTATCTGAATTACAGGCATTAATGGCAGTACAGCCCTTCCTTATCTTCCATCAGGATAGAGTGTCCTTGAGAACTAACCCTACTTTTATGCCAAAGGTGGTCTCCAGGATATCATTGAACCAAGCAAACCACCTACCAACATTCTTCCCCAACCCACAGAACAGGGGGGAAAGACTACTGCATACCTTGGATGTGCACAGGCAATTGCGCTACTACCTGGACAGAACCAAAAACAATAGAAAAACTGACCAGCTTCTGGTAGCATATGCAACAGGAATGGAAGGAAAAGCAATTTCAAAACAGACTATCTCAAAATGGATAGGAAATTGCATTAGATTGTGTTACTCTTTTCATGGAAAGACAACTCCAGAGAACATCAGACCTCACTCCACAAGGGCTACAGCCACTACTACAGCTTTCTTACGAGGAGTGGCTACCAAAGACATTTTAGAGGTTGCTACTTGGAGCTCCAAGCATACATTTGCCAAGCATTATAATCTACCTTTATACTCCAGATCCCGAGCAGGTTTTGCCACTGCTGTTTTGCAAGGGATCTTAACTACACCATAATCTTCTTAGTGCCTCCTCCCCCAGTTTGGCTATGGTATTCTACCCATATGTTAGGACTGCAGATGCATCCTTGAAGGACATAGTACAGTTTTGTACCTACCATAAATGTAGATGTCCGAGAGGTATGCATCTGCAGTCAGGATTACCCACCCTCCTTCCCCTCTGTGGTACTCCTAGGGTATTTGCCCATCTTGTAGCTGGCTGGGGGAATCTATTATGGTGTATTTGTTTGTATATACATGTTTATTTTGTTTACTCTCTACTGTTTGGAATCATTTGCATTTATCCAAATTTAGCCTTCCTAGAGGGCACCTGGCATCTGGGGCAAGAAACACTGAGGAAAATGGTGTCGACTGATGCCTTTATACCCAATTGACAGCAGCTATGACGTCGGGTGAAGTGCGACATCAGCCGAGGCCAGACCCAGACTTTGGAATCCGGCCGACCGAAGGGCTGCCTGAGGCAGGACAACCCATATGTTAGGACTGCAGATGCATACCTCTCGGACATCTACATTTATGGTAGGTACAAAACTGTACTTTTTGCAAAGGGTAGTCTGCACTTGTCTCCCCTAGGCTTCATAATATTGACTATAACTTCATTCACCCCTTAGAGTCTTTTTAGGCCATGCCAAATTGACAAACCTACTGTTATAGGAAATAAAACCCAAAGAAACCTAAAGGTGTTCCTTCTTAATACTAGGAGGTTTAACAAGAAACTCCACACCCTACAAGCTCTCCTCACTGGAAAATGCAGACATCCATGCTGTTACTGAGACATGGTTTAAATCCACAGAAGGTACTCCAGCAGGCAAGGCTTCAGTGCCATTCACACATTTACACCATCAGCTGTACAGACAGGGACAAAAGGTGGAGTTGTCTTGATCTATATTAGCAACAAGCATAATTCTAGGTTGGTTAAACAGGTTGATGCCCTGGAATTTATCCATGTGGAAAGTCTCATACCTTATTATAGGAAGCTGTAGGTCACCCTCTGTGTCCCTAAAATCCTGTAGCTTGTACATAGATCTGCTGGAGATATTCACCATTAAACTAAATATCCTATTCGTAGGAGAGACTTAACTACCCCTCTGTAGACTGGGAAATGTACATTGCCTCATACTCATAGGCACAATGATTCCTGGAATTCTTAACACAAATACCCATGACCAGATAGTGCACACACCCAGCAAAGGTTCAACCATACTAGACCTGGTACTCACCAATATGGGACAGTGCAGCACCAGGCCTAATGTCACATTCTCAATGGTGAGGTCGGTCCACAAAGCTGTCTCCTTCAAAATACGAATCATCTCGGTAACCCCAGCAAAGCCCATAACAGTTAGGAACTATTCCAAAGCAAACTACATCCTATTAAGTGATAGTTTATCAAAATTCAGTGCCCTTGTTAACCCTGAGCTCACAGCAACCTATGCAAAATTGTTCCTAGAGACCCTATACAACCATGTAAATGGCTGTATGGAGGCTGCTGTACCTCTTAGAAGTAAGCCCAAAGCAAACCTTAAAATAAAAAACAACACACTGATGGAATCCTAACCTTATAGGGTATATGACAAGAGGAAGAAATCAAGACTAGAATCAGGAAGAGCAACTCCCATAATGATAGGAGCTCTCTGATTAAACTAAGCAGGAAACTAAGAGGACTGATCAAGTCCAACAAGGCCTATTATGAGGCCAAGATTGCCTCACAGGCTATAAAGACAATCACAAGGCCTTCATACAGCTGTGGTTGAAACCTGAAAGGCAGGACTCATCAATATGCTGAACTAGTGGTTAATGGTGCCACCTTAACTGAGCAGGGTGACCTAGCGAATTTGCTGGCTGACAAATTCCACTCAGTCTTTGTCCCCCACTCCCACCTGCTCTTTCCATGAAATACCTACTAGCATAACTCATCCCCCCAAGCTGTTAACTGGGAGCAGGTTCTAGTAGTGCTTACTAAGGCCAAAAACACAGCCTGAATGAGCCCTGACAGTATTTCTGGATGACTCCTAAGTAGCTTGAAATGTGACCTAACAAGACTACTTGAGTCACTTTTCAAGTATAGCCTCAAATTAGGATGTGTGTCACAAGAATGGTGGACTGCAGTGGTTATCCCTCTTCACAAGTGTGGACCATCAGCCGACCCCAGAAACTACAGACTTATTAGTCTGACTTGTATAATGTGCAAAGCCATGTAATGAATTATCCAATGATCATCAAAGATGTAGGCAACCTTCATATACCTGACTTTGCCCAGTTTGGCTTTATCAAGTGAAGGCCATGCCTACTGAACCTGGTGGACTTGTTTGAGAAGGTCACCAAGACAATGGATGAGGAGAAAACAGTGCATACTACCTGTCAGTACCTGGCTAAGGTATTCAGTACAATCCCCACTGAGTATAGTTGACAAATTTTCTGAACTGGGCATGAATCCCTACATAACATACTGGATTGCCTGCTACCTCACAGACTGGGACCCAGGAAGTAAGGGTTGGTGATGCCTCCTCTACTAAGAGTTTGGTCACCACTGGGATACCTATGGGTTTTGTGCTGAGACTGCTGCTGTTTGGCTTCTACTTCTCACAGGTAAAGGCTAATGTCAGTGGCCTTGTTGACCAAGTTCACAGATGACTGCAGATTGTGGGGATCTCATAGATTCAACCCGTGACACAACCATCTTACAAGAGGGTCTGGCACAGACAAATGACTGGTGCCAAAGTCACAGATTAAAACTCAATGCCAAGAATAAGCTATTTAGTCCATTGATTAAGACACTCCTAGGAGATGACAAGGGGATCAGGGATCCGGGAACATATGTGGAAAGTAATATGGCCTTTGACCCACATGTTACCAAGGTGGCAAAAAAAAATCATTCGATGTCACCCAACTTATAAGGAAGGGCCTGGCATCCAGGTCCAAGGAAGTTATAGTGCCACTTTATTCGCCTGTTATCAGACCCATCATTGAGTATAATGCCCCTTTTGGCATATACCTAACCAGACATATGCAACATTTGATCACTCACAGAGATTTCTTACTAGCAGAATCCCTGGTATAAATACATCGTCCTGTACAGATTGCCTTAAAGCCCTGTCTGTTTACTTTGTCTCTTACAGGTTTCTGAGAGGCGATCTATGCCTTGCGTACAAGGCACCCACTGATCCGTCTCTGTTGGACCTTTTGCACATCCACAAAGCGAACGGCCAAGGATTTAAATTTTGCTTGTGACGTAAGACATGTTGATGAGACAGATGTCTCAGAGGATCCCCATATTCTGAAACAGGTTCCCCATTCATGTGAAGCAGTATCCATCTCTAACCGTATTTAAACATAACCTTAACCAATGAAGGGGAAATCAGAAATTCACCTTGGATGTTCATCATGCATACAGCTGCAGTCATTACAGATGGGTTATCCTGCCGTCAGGTGGGTCCTCGGTCGGCCGAATTCCAAAGTCTAGGTCCGGCGTCGGTTATCGTCGCTTCTTCCCTGACGTCAGTGCGGCAGGGGTATAAAAGAGGCAGCCAACGCCATTTTCTTCAGTCTTTCTTGCCGCGCAGTGCCCGAAGCAGAAGCAGTTTCGCAAGTGCCGGTCGGCCAGCTCCTGAGATTTACGAACAGTATTTCAGCCGAAGTCTTCTTTAAAGCTAAGTACCCCGTTGGGGAAACTTTTCTTGCTTCGGACCAATGTCAGACAAAGTTAATAATTGCATTTCTTGTGGGAAGCAAATACCGCATAAGGATTTTCACTCTTTCTGTATACCTTGCTTAGGGCCGGACCACAATGTCTCGGCCTGCCGTTTTTGTGCTAGGTTTAACAAACGCACTATTAAGCGCCGGGTGGAGTTCGCCCTTCATTATTTTGGCAAAAAATGTAATTATATCATGTCGTCGGATACACCGACACCAGTTTTAGGCAAAAGACGCAAAGACAAGGACCGACATCCGAGGTCTGCACTGAGTACTGAAACCACGCTTAGGCCGACTACCGGTTCTCAGCGAGGCGCCTACGCAGCCCCTGACTACCAATGAAGCTATTTTACCAGTGTCTTCAGTACCCGAGGTCGCAGGCTCCTCAGTCTCCATTCCCACGGCAGATACCAACGCCGCTCTTGGTGGGGAAACCGAAAATTTAGTGAGGCCTGCCATTTCTGAAGGCGTCTTCAGGCCTACCACCTTCTCTATTAAATCCTTCACTAAATCTAAAGCTGCTATCAAAACTAAAAAACAGGGTCCTCAGACCTCCTCTCAAGACCCCATGCCTAAAAAACAGATGCTTAAATTGGCTGAGGATTTGATAACTCTCATCAGGGGTTCTCAACCCCCCTCTGACAAAAGACCCAGATTGGAGGAAGACTACCCCTCCTCAGACCAGGCTTCTATTACCTCAGACCATTCTGAGGACCAGGATTATGCCTATTCCCCTTTTGAAGACTGTGATGCTGAGGAGTCTATTCCCTCGGTCTCCCCCCCCTGAGGACTACTCTTTTGGGGAAACCCTGCATACATTGAGGGAGCACTTCCATTGGGAAGGCCAAGATTACTCAGATTCCAAGAAAAGGCCCAGGGCATTTCTACTGCTCCCCCAGCATAGGCCCCTGGCTATCCCTCCTGATGTCCTTCAAGGATGCATCTGCAGTCCTAACATATGGGTTGTCCTGCCTCAGGCAGCCCCTCGGTCGGCCGGATTCCAAAGTCTGGGTCTGGCCTCGGCTGATGTCGCACTTCACCCGACTTCATAGCTGCTGTGTATTGGGTATAAAGGCATCAGCCGACGCCATTTTCCTCAGTCTTTCTTGCCGCGTGGTGCCCGAAGCAGAAGCTGTTCGCAAGTGCCGGTCGGTCAGATCCAGAGATTTCTACTACCGAAGACTTCTAAAAAGCTAAATACCCCGTTTGGGGACTCTTTCTTGCCTCAGCCGATGTCAGAAAAAGTAAATAATTGTTTAACTTGTGGGAAACAAATACCTCATAAGGATTTCCACTCTTACTGCCTTCCTTGTTTAGGCCCAGACCACGACGTATCAGCTTGTCTAGCCTGTGCTTCCTTCAACCGACGGACACTTAGACGTCGGTCGGAGTTTGCAGAGGAGTTTTTTGGTCCCGCTTTTGCATACAAAATGCCGTCGGAGACTCCGACTTCACAAATAGCTAAAAAGCGTAAGGAAAAGGACCGACACTCACGGTCCGCGGTTTCGGCTGAAACCACGGTTAAGCCAACCGCGAGTGTCTCGGTTTTGGCTGAAACCGAGTCCTCGGTCCTCCCTTTGGCCGAAAGCATACCGCCGATAGCCGAGGCCTCACAGAGCATGGCTGAATCTGCTACTGAAATTACCCCTGCTGTAGCAGGCACCCAGGATTTATCAGATACTATTCCTTTAGACATATCTACCCCTGCACGTGGAGCTGCTAGGCCCCCTGCATCTATGTCTATCAAGGCCTTTTCCAGGGCTAAAGCAGCTAAATCTTCTAAGGCCTTGCCTGCTAAAACTCCCTCACACAGGCCTACCTCTAGTTCCCAAATGCTCAGCCTGGCTGAGGATCTCATTTCTTTGATCAGGGGATCCCAACCTCACCCAGACAGGGCCTCTCAACCCCCTCTAGAGAAGAGGCCTAGAACTGAACCCCCGGATCCTGTTTCTACAGACTATTCCTCGGATGACTCGGATATCTCAGACCCTCCGGAAGGCCCATATTCTCCTTATGAGGATTCTGATGCAGAAGACTCCATTCCTTCTGCCTCTCCTCCTGAAGAATTTTCTTTTGGGGAAACTTTACATGCTATGAGAGAACATTTTCAATGGCAGGGCCAGGATTTTTCAGATTCAAGGAAAAGGCTAAGGACCTTTTTACATTTACCACAGCATAGGCCTTTAGCCATTCCTCCAGTACTAACAGTTGTTGATGATGCATATAATGATGCCTGTACTGCCCCTGATTCTCTCCTCCGCCCCTGCCAAGCCCGACAGATATTACAGGGTCCCGGACACACTTCCATTTGTATAAGGCTCCTATTGCAGATCCTGAAACCATTTCACAGGGCCCCAAAGCTGTAGCAGCTGCCTCTGCCAAAACCCTCCCCTCTGAAAGAGAATCTAGAGCATTAGAGAGATGGGGTAAAAAGGTTTATACTTCTGCTACTCTTTCGGCCAGGGCCTTAAACTGTCAATTTCACATGATTCAGTACCAGGAATTTTTGTTAGACCAGCTAAATAAAAAACTGTCCTCTCCTGAACCTATAGACCGTACGTCCCTTCAGGATTTGGTACATAACACTCAGCAGGTCAGTAACCATTCCTTAAAATGTGGCTATGAAGCACTGGAGGCTTCCTTTAGATCAGCTATGACTGGAACAGTGATTAGAAGGCATGCCTGGTTAAAAGAGCAATCCTTACCAGACCATGTTAAGTCAAAGCTCCTAGATGCTCCTATGGAGAAACAAAGTTTGTTTGGCTCCCCTGCACAGCAGGTTCTAAAGAAAGTGGAAGAAAAAGCAAAATCTGTCCAAACAGTCAAGGATTTCTTACAGGTCCAACCTCCGAGGTTTAGTAGAAATTGGCCTTCGAAGAATTGGTCCTTTCCAGACACCTCCAGAGCACAGAGAGGCAGAAATAGGTGCCCAAGAGGCAGAGGTCAATCCAGGGGTGCCTACAGGGGACGTCAGTGGCAGCCTAACAACCAGAGAAGTACTGCCACAGATTCAGCTACAACCACTTCCACAGGACAGACACAATGACTTGGCTCTGATGTCTACCAGGGAACAACTGGAAGCACCCTTGGGCGGAAAGCTAGCCTTATTTTCCGTAAACTGGCATTACATTACAGGAGACAAATGGATTTTACAAACTATAGACAAAGGCTACAGGTTTCACTTCCACACTCTACCAAAAAAGAGAGGAATGCCAAACCTACCACCAAACCAAAAAAACAAACGCTCTAAGACAAATCAACCACCTACTAAGGATGAGAGCTATAGAAAAGGTACCGCCTATGGAAAAAGGACAAGGATTTTACTCCAGACTTTTCCTTGTACCAAGAAAAGAAAATCAATGGAGGCCTATTCTCTACCTGTCCGCTCTGAACACATATCTCATTGTTCCAAAATTCAAAATGCTGACCCTACAGCAACTTCTTCCCATGCTGGGCAAGGAGTCTTGGCTGGTGACTCTAGATCTCAAGGAGGCATACCTGCACGTCCCTATACGACCAGAATGCAGAAGACACCTCAGATTTCTTGCAGGATCAGAGCATTATCAATTCTCAGCATTGCCCTTTGGCTTATCTACTGCGCCCAGAGTATTCACGAAATGCCTGGCATCAGTAATTGCTCATTGCAGGCTTCAGGGAATTCAGATTTACCCATACCTGGACGACTGCCTAATACAAGCGGACAACAAGACCAAATTAACAAAAGATTTGGAAAAGGTTATACAACTGCTGCAAGCCTTGGGATACACAGTCAACATACAAAAGTCAAGGCTGGTACCATCCCAAAGGATAACATTCTTGGGTGCAGAACTGGACACATCAAATCAGATGGCATTTCTCACAGAAGAAAAACAAAAGCAACTACCACTCTATTTCATGGCATTAACAACACAGACCCAGCTTACTGCAAGGAAAGTCCTGCAAGCCCCGGGTTACATGGCATCCTGCATAATATTGATTCCTCATGCCAGGCTGCATATGAGAAAGTTGCAATGGTACCTAAGGAATGTATGCTCTCAACACAAGCACAGTCTAGAAGCCCAGATTCCAATAATTCCATGCCTGAAGCAAGAATTCCTGTGGTGGGCTCAGGCCTGTCAGATAAACAGAGGATTGCCTTTCCACAAACCTCATCCAAGCCAGACCATCACCCCGGACGCCTCAGATCTTGGCTGGGGGGCACACATGGTGGACAAGTGTATACAAGGCCTATGGACACAAGACCAGCTGAATCTACACATAAATCAAAAGGAGATGCTGGCAGTGAAACATGCAATCCAGACATTCAGACCATTTCTTCAACAAGGTCACTTGCTGATAAGGACGGACAACACCACAGTCATGTGGTACATCAACAAACAGGGAGGTACACACTCATATCCTCTATGCCGGATGGCAATGGACCTGTGGAACGTGGCCCTGAACCTCAACATTCAACTCCAGGCCAAATTTGTGCCAGGAAAAGAAAATTCACTAGCAGACGCTTAAGCAGAACTACCACGGATGCTCACGAATGGATGCTGCATCCAGACATCTTTAAAACCATTACAAAGAAATGAGGACTACCAGAAATAGACCTGTTCGCCTCCCCACACAACCACCAATTGAAGAAATTCTGCACAAGAACATACCACCCACTTGCTTGGAAGGTGGACTCCCTATCCTTCAGCTGGGAAAACCTTACAGCATATGCATTCCCACCTCTTCCTTTGATGTACAAAGTCCTACTGAAGATCAAAGAAGATCACCCAAGGATAATCCTGATAGCTCCAGACTGGCCGAGGCAACATTGGTACCCGCTACTGAGGAGCATGTCTCGGACACACACATGGCCTCTACCTCTATGTCCTTTACTTCTAACACAGAACAACTACAAGATCCTACATCCAAACTTGAAAACACTACAGCTAGCTGCTTGGAATATTACATAAAACAAAATAACCCAGATTTATCTCAGAGGGTTAAAGACATTATCCTGGAGGCTCGCAGACCATCCACAAGGCAGACTTATTCAGCCAAATGGAAAAGATACCTCATTTGGAGTGCAGCAAAAGGAGAAAATGTATCATTAGCAAGCATAGCTAACATCCTGGAATACTTAGCAGAACTTTTCCACAATGGCCTGTCTTACTCCTCCATTAAGATTCATGCATCAGCAATTTCAGCAGAATACAACATGGATCCTCCAGTCTTCTCTCATCCTTTACTCAGGCAGTTCCTGAGAGGAATTAAAAATGTAAAGCCTCCAAGGAAGCCACCTTTGCCTACATGGGACCTTAACTTTGTGCTGGAAAAGTTAACACTTCCCCCTTTTCAACCAGCAGCAACAGCAGAATTACAGTTCTTATCTTGGAAAACTGCTTTCCTGCTTGCAATCACTTCAGCAAGAAGGGTTTCTGAGTTACAGGCATTAATGGCAGTACAGCCCTTCCTTATCTTCCATCAGGATAGAGTCTCTTTGAGAACTAACCCTACTTTTATGCCAAAAGTGGTCTCCAGAGTATCATTGAACCAAGCGATTCACTTACCAACATTCTTCCCCAACCCACAGAACAGGGGGGAAAGACTACTACATACCTTGGATGTGCACAGACAATTACGCTACTATCTGGACAGAACTAAGACCAATAGAAAAACTGACCAGCTTCTGGTAGCATATGCAACAGGAATGCAAGGAAAAGCAATTTCAAAACAGACAATCTCAAAATGGATAGGAAATTGCATTAGATTTTGCTACTCTTTTCATGGAAAGACAACTCCAGAAAATATCAGGCCTCACTCCACAAGGGCTACAGCCACCACTACAGCTTTCCTACGAGGAGTGGCTACCAAAGACATTTTAGAAGCTGCTACTTGGAGCTCCGTGCATACATTTGCCAAACATTATAATCTTCCTTTATACTCCAGATCCCAAGCAGGTTTTGCAACTGCTGTTTTGCAAGGGATCTTAACTACACCATCTTTATCTTAGTACCTCCTCCCCCAGTTTGGCTATGGTATTCTACCCATATGTTAGGACTGCTGATGCATCCTTGAAGGACATAGTACAGTTTTGTACCTACCATAAATGTAGATGTCCGAGAGGTATGCATCTGCAGTCAGGATTACCCGCCCTCCTTCCCCTCTGTGGTACTCCTAGGGTATTTACCCCTCTTGTAGCTAGCTTGGGGAATCTATAATGGTGTATTTGTTTGTATATATGTATATACATTCCTATATTGTTTGCTCTCTACTGTTTGGAATTATTTGCATTTATCCAAATTTAGCCTTCCTAGAGGGCACCTGGCATCTGGGGCAAGAAACACTGAGGAAAATGGCGTCGGCTGATGCCTTTATACCCAATACACAGCAGCTATGACGTCGGGTGAAGTGTGACATCAGCCGAGGCCAGACCCAGACTTTGGAATCCGGCCGACCGAGGGGCTGCCTGAGGCAGGACAACCCATATGTTAGGACTGCAGATGCATACCTCTCGGACATCTACATTTATGGTAGGTACAAAACTGTACTTTTTAGATATTTTGGATGATGTGTACACAGAAGCCAGTCTTAATCCAGATTCTTTACCTCCAGCCCCTGTTAAACCAGGCAGGTATTACCAGGTTCCTGATTCTCACCAGTTCCTTTATAAAAGCCACACTGCTGACCCAGAAACAATCTCACAGGGTCCCAAGGGGATAAAGGCCTCTACTGCTAAAAACCCTTTACCTTCAGTGAGAGATTCCAGAGCATTAGAAAGGTGGGGAAAATAGGTGCATACATCAGCCACTTTAACCATGAGGGCATTAAACTGTCAATTTCATATGTTAAAGTACCAACAGTTTTTGTTATCTCAGCTGAAAAGCAAAATGACACAAACAGAACAACCAGATTTCAGCTTGGAAACAATTATACCACTCATTCCATGCCTTCAAAAGGAATTTTTGTGGTGGGCTCAAGCATGCCAAAGAAACATAGGTCTCCCTTTCTGTTTACCTCAAGCAACTCAAATCATCACGACGGACGCCTCAGACTACGCCTGGGGAGCACACATGGCAGATCAGTGCATTCAGGGAAAATGGTCCCCAAAAGAGAAGCACCTACACATCAACCAAAAGGAGATGCTAGCCGTGCAAAATGCTCTTATGACCTTTAAAGACCTACTGCATCCAGGCCAGCTATTGATAAGGACAGACAACACCACAGTCATGTGGTACATAAACAGGGGGGAACTCATTCATATACCCCCTGTGCAGGCAAGCCTTGATCCTGTGGAACACAGCACTGGAATTGCAAATTCAACTACAGGCACAATTCCTGCCAGGGAAGGAAAACACACTGGAAGACAACTTAAGCAGAAATATGACAGACCCACACGAATGGAAGTTGCATCCTCAAGTCTTCTCAAAGATAACTCAGGCATGGGGACAGCCAGACATAGATCAATTTGCTACCCACAGAAATTACCAGTTGAAAAAATTCTGTTCAAGGACCTATCATCCACAGGCCTGGAAAGTGGACGCACTCTCCTTCAATTGGACAACATTAACAGTCTATGCCTTCCCGCCTCTTTCTCTACTGACCAAAGTTCTATTAAAAGCCAGAGCAGAGAGGCCCCAAATGATTCTCATTGCTCCAGACTGGCCAAGACAGCACTGGTATCCTCTCCTAAAGAGCCTGTCACACTCACCACCATGGATACTACCTCTAGTTCCTCTTCTGTTGTCCCAGCACAACTACAAAACCCTTCACAGCCAGCTCAAAACCTTAAGTCTAGCTGCATGGAGAATTCCTTAATTTCCCAACAGACTCTCCTCTCCAAAGAGGTGCAAGATGTCATCTTGGAGGCCAGAAGACCCTCGACTAGAAAAACCTACTCCGCCAAATGGAAACTATTTTGTTCCTGGAATCAAGAAAAGGGCCAGAATCCTTGGGTAATAAATATACCTCAAATTTTACAGTACCTAGCCAAGATGTTAAACAGTGGCCTTTCCTTCTCCTCCATCAAGATCCATGCTTCAGCCATTTCTGCACAATACAATACTGATCCTCCTTTATTCTCACATACTCTATTAAGGCAGTTCCTCAAGAGGGACAAAAAATATAAAACCCCCACGGAAACCACCGGTCCCACCTTGGGACCTCAACTTTGTATTGGAAAAGCTGACCCTGCCTCCCTTTGAGCCGACTTCTTCAACAGAGTTACAATACTTGTCGTGGAAAACAGCCTTCCTTCTGGCCATTACCTCAGCACACAGGGTTTCGGAGCTACAGGCCCTCATGGCTGTGCAACCATTCATCATTTTCCATCAGGACAGAGTCTCCTTACGAACCAACCCTACCTTCATGCCAAAGGTAGTATCCAGTGTAGCTTTGAATCAGACTATTCATTTACCTACCTTTTATCCAAATCCACAGAACAAAGGAGAGAGACTACTACATTCCTTGGACATTCACAGACAACTTCGTTATTACTTGGACAGAACAAAGTCATTCAGGAAATCTGAGCAGCTCTTTGTGTCCTATGCTACAGGTGCTCAAGGAAAGGCTATTTCCAAACAGACAATTTCAAAATGGATAGCCCACTGCATACGCTTTTGTTATTATTTTCATGGAAAACCTGTGCCTGTATACATCAGATCCCACTCCACCAGGGCTACAGCTACCTCTGCAGCTTCCTCAGGGGGGTCCCTACCAAGGACATTTTGGAAGCAGCTACTTGGAGTTCAGTGCACACTTTCTCCAAGCACTACCACCTTCCACTATACTCAAAATCTAGAGTGGGCTTTGCCTCAGCAGTCCTGCAGGGCATCCCAGCCCCTCCAAGTTCCAATTAGTACCTACCACCCTTACTTAGCTTTGGAATTCTACCCATCTGTAATGACTGCAGCTATATGCACGATGAACATAGTACAGTTTTGTACCTACCATAAATGTAGATGTTTGAGTGCTCATACAGCTGCAGTCCAGGTTACCCTCCCTCCATCCCCTCTTAGGACAGGCCTCATGACAAACACCTTTATCATACAACCTATTTGGGGTATTCTTTTATGGTGTATTTGCTTGCAACTACTGTTTTTGATTTATCTACATTGCATGTTTGCATAATATTATGTTTTGCCTTCCTTCTGGGGGCACCTGACATCTGGGGCAAGAAAAACTGAAGAAAATGGCGTCGGCTGCCTCTTTTATACCCCTGCCGTACTGACGTCAGGGAAGAAGCGACGACAACCGACGCCAGACCTAGACTTTGGAATTCGGCCGACCGAGGACCCGCCTGACGGCAGGATAACCCATCTGTAATGACTGCAGCTGTTTCAGCACTTGAACATCTACATTTATGGTAGGTACAAAACTGTACTGTCTACCCCTCATGTCTCTGCCAGACAGAAACAGTAATGCCCAAACTAACATACCCCCTCCCAAATAACCTTTGAAAACCTTTGGAGACTTTCTGGCTAACATACCTCTCCTAATAAACTCCCATGATAAGTAAGGATACAATTGGGTTGGTTTGCATGGCTAGGCTTATAAAGGCCCTGGTGGTCTTTAGCCTGGTGTATTCCTATGAACAAGACCATAGTACATTTTGCTGAAATCAGCACGGAGTACAATGAAGTAAATTATTCATTCACCATACTAGTGAAACTTTGTCACTGTTGAAATTTATAATAATGACAGGTCAGTTCTTGGAGGAAGTAGTAATTAATGATGGTAACAGACAATGTGAATCACCACTAAATGTCCATAGTGCCCGCATGCGTGCACACACACACACACACACACACACACACACAAGGATGTCAAGCCCTTGGTATGTGCATTGCTTGCCTAAATTTAGGGAAACAGGTCAGCTTCTTGTACCTCACAAGATGTTCTTTGTGCAAACATTGGTGGCAAAAATGTAAATCCTACTAAGTATTATGCTAGTACAATGATATCAGTACATCATATGCTCCTGAAAAAAAAAAAAATACAAGGTATGCTCCATGCTTGCTGTTAAAAAAAAATTGCTGATTAATGATGTTGTCAGTTTAATTCCTAGAAGTAAATTCCTAGAAGTAAAAATAAACAAAGTGACTGCACTGATGTTCTTCATGTTTCACTGTTGCAGTCATTGCATTTGGGTAATCTCCTGGCAGGTTGCCCTCAGTCGGCCTGAATAACCAAGACTTGGGTCTTGCGTCAGTTGCGGTCTCCTCTTCCATGACGTCAGGTTGTCAGGGGTATAAAACATGCAGCTGATGCCATTTTAATCGGTCTTTCTTGCTGCCTGGTGCCCAAAGCAGAAGCAGTTCGCAAGTGCTGGTCGGCCGACTCCTGAAATTTTCATTTTCGAGTTTCAGAACCGAAGTCTTCAAACTAAAGCTAAACATTTTCTTGCTCCTTACCGATGTCGGTAAAAGTTAATAATTGCATTACTTGCGAGAAGCAAATACCTCATAAGGATTTTCATTTGTACTGTATTCCTTGCCTAGGCCCTGATCACAAAGTGCCTTGCTGTTGGTTTTGTGCTAAATTTAATCAACGCACTATTAAGCGTCGGTATATTTTTGCTTCTAAATATTTTAGTTCAAAATTTAACTATCCTGAAATGTCGTCGGTTAGCAATCCGACTACCGGAGTTCACAAAAAACGCAAGGAAAAAGACAGAGACAGACTGTCGAAGTCCAAAACCGACGACAAAGCTTCTCCTAAGCCAGTCGCCGGTACTCAGTGAGGTGCTTTCGCAGCCCCTGATGCCCGCTACTTTTGAGTCGCAGGCTTCTATCGAGACCCATTCGGAGTCCGGTATGCCGCGAGATTCTGCAAGTATTGAACTCGCGGATGTCTCTCCCTTGGATGGGTCTGGAGCCGCTGTGCAGGCACTGGCTTCTGAGGGTGTTTTCAGGCCTCAACATTTGTATATTAAACCAATGCCATCATCAAAAACTAGGCCAAAATCAACTTCTATGTCTAAAAAACCAACGCATGAGCCACGTGCTCAGGCCCCTATGCCTAAAAAACAAGTGATCAAAATGGCTGAGTATTTAATTACCTTGATCAGGGGTTCCCAACCCCCCTCCTCCCTGCTAAGAAGCCTAGGCAAGGCACTAGTTATGAATCTTCAGATCAGGTTTCCATTTCTTCTGATTCCTGTTCTGATCAGGAATTTTCTATTCCACCTTATGAGGACTCTGATGCAGAGGAATCCATCCCTTCTGCTTCTCCTCCTGAGGATTACTCTTTTGGAGAGTTGTGCATACTTTAAGGGAACATTTTCACTGGGAGAGTCAGGACTTTTCAGAATCTAAAAAGAGGCTTAGGGATTTTCTTCTCCTTCCTCAGCATAGGCCTTTGGCAATACCTCCTGTATTAGACATTGTTGATGATGTGTTCTCGGAATCAAGCATGGCTCCTGATTCCCTGCCTCCGGCTCCTAGTAAGCAAGACAGATATTACAGGGTTCCTGACTCCCACAAATTTCTTTTCAAAAATCCTGCTGCTGACCCTGAAACAATTTCTCAAGGTCCCAAGGGTGTTAAGGCTTCTACAGCCAAAAATCCTACTCCTTCTGATAGAGATTCCAGGGTGCTGGATAGATGGGGAAAGAAGGTTTATACGTCTGCAACCTTGGCAATCAGGGCCTTAAACTGCCAGTTTCATATGCTTAAATATCAACAGCATGTTATGGGCTTACCGAAACAGAAAATTATGTTGATTTCAGATTGTGTGGAAAGTAGAGTTACAGGATTTATTGCATTCAGCAGAACAGGTTGGAAAGCATACTTTGCAATGTGGTTTTGATTCCTTGGAGGCCTCTTGCAGGGCCACCGTAACTGGATCTGTGATGAGAAGGCATGCCTGGCTCAAAGAGCAAAATCTGCCTGATCATGTTAAAGCTAAATTATTGGATGCTCCTTTACAACAGGACAGTCTGTTTGGTAATAAGGCAGAAGAGGTTTTAAAGAAAATGGAAGACAAAGCTAAATCTATGCAAACTGTAAAAGATTTCTTGCAAGTGCAGCCACCCAGGTTCAGTAGACATTGGTCTACTAAGAAATGGTCCTTTCCTGTGTCCAACAGAGCCGCTCAGGGCAAACCCAGATGCTCCAAAGGCTCCAGATTTCAATCACAAGGATCTTAAAGGTCAAAGCAATGGAGTGCCTCCACCTCCAAATCAGGAGGTAACAAAGCACAACCCTACAGTAAACAGTCTCAATGACTTTCCTCTGCCATCTCCAAGCACTTATCTTTTGGCAGCCCCCTTTGGGGGAAAACTAACACGTCATGCTCAAAATTGGCATTTAATTACCCAGGACAAGTGGGTATTAAACATAGTATCCCAGGGTACAGATTTCATTTCCACACATTGCCAATTCCAAACGGATGGCCAGATCTGCCACCAAACCAGTGGGCCGAGGCCCAGAAACAGGTCATGTCCCTCATGGATATGGGGGCGATTCAACCAGCGCCAGAAAAGGAAAAAGGGCAACGATTTTATTTTAGACTTTTCCTGGTACCCAGAAAAGATGAAACATGGCATCCAATTCTGGACTTATCAATTCTAAATACGTTCCTGGACATTCCAAAATTCAAAATGCTGACTTTACAACAGCTACTGCCTATGCTAGACAAGAATGCCTGGTTGGTAACTCTAGACTTAAGAAGCATACCTGCATATCCCAATAAGGGAATCATGCAGAAGATACCTGCACTTCAAAGCAGGCTTTTTGCATTACCAATTCTCTGCACTGCCCTTTGGCTTATCTACTGCACCCAGGGTCTTTACAAAGTGCCTGGCACCAGTAATTGCATTTTGCAGGGAAAGAAACATTCAAATTTATCCATATCTGGATGATTGTCTCATTCAGGCAGAGGACAAGGACACTCTTCTTCAACATCTGGCATTTGTAAAAAGGCTTCTAGCATGCCTAGGGTACACCATAAATGAAAATAAATCATAACTGGTACCCTCTCAAATATTTACATTCCTTGGTGCAAGCTTGAATACAACTGCCCAGATTGCTTACCTCACGCCAGACAAATTCAGTTGACAACATACATCAAACAAGTGGCAACAAAAACCCAGCTATCTGAAAGACAAATTCTGCAGGCTTTGGGGTTCATGGCATCTTGCATTCTACTAATTCCATATGCGAGACTGCATATGAGGAAACTTCAGTGGTACCTAAAAAGCTTATTGAGTCAATATTGTCACAGCCTGGAAACAATGATTCCTCTCATTCCCTGCCTGCAACAGGAGTTTCTTTGATGGGCAGAGGCATGTTACCAAACAAGGGACTGTCATTCATTCTACCCCTTGCCACCCAAACCCTAACTACAGACCCATCAGACTATGCTTGGGGGGCCCATCTGGCAGGGAGATTCTTTCAGGGCAAATGGAGCCCGAACCAAATGCATCTGCATATCGACCAGAAAGAAATGCTAGCTGTTCAGAATGCTCTGACAGCCTTCAAGGACTTCCTTCATCCAGGACAACTACTGATAGACTGACAACGCCACAGTTACATGGTACATAAACAAGCAGGGGGGTACCCACTCCTTCCCCCTTTGCAGACTAGCCATGGCCTTGTGGAACACAGCCTTGACTTACCAAATACATCTTCAAGCTCAATTCCTGCCAGGAAAGCAAAATACTCTGGCAGACGACCTAAGCAGAAATCTTATGGACCCGCAAGAATGGAAACTGGATCCACAAATCTTCCACTTGTTAACACAAAAATGGGGGAGCCCAGACATAGATCTATTTGCCTCTCCCCAAAACTATCAGTTGGACAAATTCTGCACACAAACTCATCACAAAAAAGCATGGAAAGTGGATGCTCTATCCTTCAGCTGGAAAAACCTATCAGTCTATGCCTTTTCCCCCTCTGCCTCTACTCTCCAAGGTCTTAACTAAAAGTCAGACAGGAAAAAATAAAAATGATTCTAATTGCTCCGGACTGGCCTTGCCAGCACTGGTATCCGCTTCCAAGGAATATGTCACACCTTCCTCCACGGTACTTGCCTCAAACACCTCACTTATTGTCTCAGCAGATCTATCAAATTCTGCACACTCCGCTTCAAATTTTGAATCTTGCAGCATGGCTAATCAACTTATTTCACCAACCACATCTCTCAGTAAACCTGTGATGGATGTCATTTTGGAGGCCAGAAGGCCTAGGACTGGAAAATCTCATGCTGATAAATGGAAGAGCTTCTGTGCTTAGAACCAAGCACAAGGAATAGACACAGCAAAGCCCAATATTCCTCAGATTTTGCAATACTTAACTGAGATGCTTCACAAGGGCCTATCTTTTTCTTCAATAAAAATCTATGCCTCTGCCATCTCGACTCATTACAACACAGAGCCTCCCCTTTTTTCTCATCCCCTGCTAAAACAGTACCTCAGAGGGGCCAAAAATCTAAGGCCAACCAGGAGAGCGCCAACTGCTGCATGGGACCTCAATTTTGTGCTGGAAAAACTCACCCTACCTCCTTTTGAACCAGCAGCTACTGCGGATATAAAATTTCTTTCTTGGAAGACCGCCTTTCTTTTGGCAGTCACTTCAGCTAGAAGGGTTTCAGAACTACAGGCTCTCATGGCATTAGAGCCTTTCATTATATTTTACCCGGCCAGCGTGGCCCTCAGGACCAGTCCTTCTTTTATGCCTAAGGTGGTATCCATTGTGGCTATTAACCAGACCATTCACCTGCCAACTTTTTTCCCAAATCCACAGAATAAGGGGGAGCGGATTCTGCATTCATTGGATATACACAGACAAGTTTCTACTTAAACAGGACAAAATCTTTAAGAAAGTCTGAGCAACTACTGGTGGCATTTGCTGCAGGATCAGAGGGGAAGGCTATATCAAAGCAGACTATTTCTAAATTTATAAGCCATTACATTCGTTTCTGCTACTTGCACCATGGTAAACCTGTGCCCAATGGGTTCAGATCCCATTCCACCAGGGCTGCCTCTACTTCAGCAGCTTTTCTCAGAGGGGTCCCTACCAGAGACATTCTAGAAGCTGCTACTTGGAGCTCAGTTCATACGTTCACAAAGCATTACCATTTACCTCTCTTTTCTAAATCCAGGGCAGGCTTTGCCACTACAGTCCTGCAGGGCCTTATAGCTGCTCCTAATGCTGTTTAGTTCCATCCTCCCATCCATAGCTTTGGGATTCTACCCAAATGTAATGACTGCATCAGTGAAACACGAAGAACATAGTACAGTTGTGTACACTTAACATAAATGTAGATGTTCGAGTGTATTCACTGTTGCAGTCCGGGTTACCCACCCGCCAGCCCCCTTTCTATACCTTTTCTTTCCTTCACTATGCTCAAAAGCCTTTGTGGTGTATTTGCTTTTAGCTGAAGTGAATTTTGTGTGTTCTAAAGTGCATTTATATGTTTATAGTTATATATTTCTTTTGCTCCCCCCATTTGGGGGACACCTGACATCTGGGGCAAGAAAAACTGATTAAAATGGCATCAGCTGCATGTTTTATACCCCTTCTGACCTGATGTCATGGAAGAGGAGACAGCAACTGATGCAGGACCCAAGACTTTGTTATTCAGGCCGACTGAGGGTAACCTGCCAGCAGATTACCCAAATGTAATGACTGCAACAGTGAATGCACTCTAACATCTACATTTATGGTAAGTGTACACAGCTGTACTTGCCATAGAGACAGTAAAACTGCTGACATTCTAAAAGATCAGATAAATAAATCACCTCCCCTTCAGGAATTTTAGTCGATCGCTGCACGAGTTTACGCACCGGGTCCTAACAAAGAACAACTCTGCCTGCATGTCTGAGTTGGTAATGTAACTGAATCACTATGATAAAGGCCCGAAGTAAATGGGGCTTTTTTTCAGCAATTCAGTGAATTATTAAAGCAAGACTTGTAAGTCCCACTTTTTCCTGTGACGGGATCATATGAGCCAAACCATGTGTGTCCGCTAGAAGCTGGACAGATGGCAGTCTTTTTCTCATCCCTGCCCTTAGCATGCAGTATTTCAGAGCTGGCAAAGCTGTGGAGAATATCTGTGTATACAGTGTCTGTGATAGCATCACAGATGCTATAGCTAGTCAAGCAATAAGCCACTACTTTTGCAGCACAGCAAGCAGCATGGCAGATGTTCATCGTATTACCCTGCTGCAGTCATCACACTTGGGTTATCCTGTCGTCAGGCGGTCCCGCAGTCAGCCTGAATTCCAAAGTCTTGGTCCGGCATCGGTTGCTGTCTCTTCTTCCCTGACGTCAGTGCGCCAGGGGTATACAAGAGGCATCCGACACCATTTTCTTCAGTCTTTCTTGCCGCACGGTGCCCGAAGCAGAAGCAGTTTGCAAGTGCCGGTCAGCTGACACCTGAGATTTTCAAATCGAGTTTCAGTCCGAAGTCTTCAAAGCTAAGTACCCCATTGGGGAACCTTTTCTTGCCTCAGTCCAATGTCAGAAAAAGTTAACAATTGCATTTCTTGTGGGAAGCAAATACCTCATAAGGACTTTCATTCTTATTGTATACCTTGCCTAGGCCCAGACCACGATGTCACTGGTTGTCGGTTTTGTGCTAGGTTCAATAAGCGAACTGTAAAGCGACGCTTTGATTTCGCACGACACTACTTCGGTAGGAAATTTAATTACACTATGCCGTCGGAGCAACCGACTACCGGCTTGCATAAAAAACGCAAAGATAAAGACAGGCAGCATAGATCCAAGCCAGACTCCGAGGCCTGGGCTGGGCCGGTCGCCGGTTCTCCGGTTTTCAGTGAGGCGCCTACGCAGCCCCTGGCTACAGCAGAATTGGAACCCCAGACCACTTTAGATTCTCTAGCAGAGAGTTCTAGGCTGACGCAGCCATTTTCTTTAGGCCCTACCGACGACATTGCAGAAGAAGCCGGTGCTGTAGAAACACCTTCGGTTTCAGAAGGTGTCTTCAGACCGACTACTCTCACCATAAAATCTTATGCTAAGCTTAAGACTCCTCTTAAATCAAAAAAGACTGCACTTCATTCTCCATTTCAAGGCCCCATACCTAAGAAACAGATGCTTAAAATGGCTGAAGATTTGATTTCTTTAATCAGGGGTTCCCATCACCCCCCATACAAAAGGCCTAGACAAGAGGAGGATTATGCCTCCTCTGATCAAGTGTCTATTTCCTCAGGCTCCTCTGGGGAGCAGGATTACTCCTTTTCCCCTTATGAAGATTCTGATGCTGAAGATTCCATTCCCTCAGCTTCTCCCCCTGAAGACTATTCCTTTGGGGAAACCTTACATACCATGAGGAAACATTTCCACTGGGAAGGTCAGGACTACTCCGACTCAAAGAAAAGGCTCAGAGAGTTTCTTTTACTACCCCAGTACAGACCACTTGCTATCCCTCCAGTTTTAGACATTGTGGATGATGTTTACTTAGAATCTAGTGTAAATCCAGATTCTCTGCCTCCTGCTCCAGCCACACCAGATAGATACTTTAGAGTGCCTGACTCACACAAATTCCTTACAAAAGCCCTGCTGCTGATCCAGAGACAATCTCCCAGGGTCCCAAATGGGCTAAGGCTTCTGTGGCTAAAAATCCTGTACCCTCTAAAAGGGACTCAAGAGCACTAGATAGGTGGGGGAAGAAGGTTTACACCTCAGCTACTCTAGCTATGAGAGCACTAAATTGTCAATTTCACATGCTTAAATACCAGCAATTCCTAATGTCTCAAATAAAGCAAAAGATGAGCACGCACCCTCAACAGTCTGAATTCAAGGAAATGCAGGATCTGTTGTATGCAGCTGAACATGTTGGCAAACATACTTTACAATGTGGATTTGATTCCTTGGAAGCTTCCTGTAGAGCAGCTGTTACTGGGTCTGTTATATGTAGGCATGCTTGGTTAAAGGAACAAACTCTGCCTGATCATGTTAAAGCAAAGTTACTAGATGCACCCTTACAGCAGGATATCTTATTTGGGGTTAAAGCAGAAGAGGTTTTAAAGAAAATGGAGGATAAGGCAAAATCTATGCAGACAGTCAAAGATTTCTTACAGGTACAGCCCCCACGCTTCAGCAGAAATTGGCCAACAAAAAATTGGTCCTTTCCAGCTTCTGACAGACCACAGAGGGGTAAATACAGGCGCCCAAGGGGCAGAGGACAAGCACAAATCCCTTACAAACCTCGACAATGGGGCACTGCAACACAATGACTTAAACCTCAAACTGCCAAGCAAAACTCTCTTGGTAGCTCCCTTGGGAGGAAAATTAGCACTTTTTGCAGACAACTGGCGCATCGTCACAAAGGACAAATGGGTCCTAGACATTATCTCACAAGGATACAGATTCCATTTCCACACCTTGCCAAGGATAAAAGGAATGCCAAACCTGCCACAAAATCAATGGGCAGAGGCACAAAAACAAATTACAGCTCTCATGGATATGATAGCCATTCAACTGGTACCTACACAGGAGCAAGGCCAAGGATTTTACTCAAGGCTCTTTCTAGTCCCCAGAAAGGACAATTCTTGGAGACCCATTCTGGACCTTTCAATTCTAAACACCTTCTTGCAAGTACCCAAATTCAAGATGCTAACACTACAGCAGCTTCTTCCCATGTTGGGCAAGAAAGCTTGGCTATTAACATTGGACCTCAAGGAGGCATACCTGCATGTCCTTATCAGACAAAATTGCAGAAGACACCTCCGTTTCATTGCAGGTTCAACCCATTACCAATTCTCTGTACTGCCCTTTGGCGTATCTACTGCGCCCAGGGTCTTCACAAAATGCCTGGCACCAGTAATTGCATACTGCAAACGAAGAGGAATTCAGATATACCCATACCTGGATGACTGCCTCATCCAAGCAGAAAGCAAGGACATTCTCTTACAACATGTGGCTTTTGTAAAACACCTTCTAGGTTGCCTAGGGTACACAGTAAACGTGCCCTCACAATATATGACATTCCTGGGTGCCAGCTTGAATACAACGGTCCAGATGGCTTATCTGACACCAGACAAACAACTACAACTAACTCAGTACTTCAAAACAATGGCAACAAAGACCCAACTCCCTGCAAGAAAAATTCTTCAGGCCTTGGGCTTCATGGCATCTTGCATACTACTAATACCATTTGCAAAACTGCATATGAGGAAATTACAATGGTACCTAAAAAGCATATAGACTCAACACAGCCACAGCTTGGAAACAATGATACCTTCAACAGGAGTTTCTATGGTGGTCACAGGCATGTCACCTCAACAAGGGTCAGCCTTTCACCTTACCCCCAGCCAGGCAAGCTATGACAACAGATGCATCGGACTACGCCTGGGAGGCACACATGGCAGGACGGTGCGTTCAAGGCATATGGACTGCAGATCAAAGGAATCTGCACATCAGTCAAAAAGAAATGCTAGCTGTCCAGAATGCCCTGACAGCCTTCAAGGACCTCTTACATCCAGGACAGCTTACAATAAAGACAGACAACACCACAGTAATGTGGTACATAAACAAACAAGGGGGTACACAGTCCTACCAGCTATGCAGGCAAGCAATGACCTTGTGGAACACAGCAATGGCTTACCAAGTTCAGTTACAAGCTCAATTCCTGCCAGGAAAAAAGAACACATTGGCAGACGACCTCAGCAGAAACATCATGGATCCTCACGAGTGGAAACTGGATCCACAAGTATTTGCAATGATAACTGAAAAATGGGGGCATCCAGACATAGTCCTGTTTGCCAGACCCCAAAACTATCAGCTAACAAAATTTTGTACAAGGACATTTCACCATCAAGCTTGGAAAGTGGACGCACTCTCATTCAGTTGGAAAATGCTGACAGTATATGCCTTCCCTCCATTGCCCCTTCTCACAAAGGTGCTGCTGAAAGTCAGGATGGAGAGACCCTGAATGATACTCATTGCCCCAGACTGGCCACGCCAGTACTGGTACCCCCTATTAAGGAATATGGCCCAGGGCCCACCATAGATTTTACCACAAATTACTCATCTGCTCACACAGCAAGACAGTCAGATTCTACGCAGCCAGCTCAAAACCTTAAATTTGGCTGCATGGCAAATCACCTAAGCAACCAGCCAGCTCCTCTTTCACAAGCTGTTATGGATGTTATTCTGGAAGCCAGGAGGCCTAGCACCAGGAAAGCCTACTCAGACAAATGGAAAAGGTTTTGCGCCTGGAACCAAGCTAAAGGCCAAAATACCCTTCAGCCGGACATACCTCAGATTCTACAATATTTAACTGAGATGTTACACAAAGGGCTTTCTTTTTCATCTCTTAAAATCCACGCCTCAGCAATTTCAGCTCACTACAACACTGATCCTCCCTTATTTTCACATCCACTTCTAAGGCAGTTTCTCAGAGGGGCCAAAAACATTAGGCCTCCCAGGAGAGCACCAACACCAACTTGGACCTCAATTTTGTTCTGGAAAAACTTACGCTACCTCCTTTTGAACCAGCTTTCTCAGCTGACTTAAAGTATATATCATGGAAGACTGCCCTGCTGCTAGCAATTACTTCAGCCAGAAGAGTCTCAGAGCTTCAGGCACTAATGTCAGTAGAGCCTTTCCTCATTTTGCATCAAGACAGAGTTTCTCTATGAGCTAACCCCTCCTTTATGTCTAAGGTAGTATCCAGTGTAGCTCTAAATCAAACCATCCATTTACCCACCTTCTTTCCAAATCCACAGAACAAAGGAGAAAGACTCCTGCATTCCTTGGACTTTCACAGGCAGCTGCATTACTACTTGGATAAAACTAAGGTTTTCAGAAAATCTGACCAGCTTTTTGTATCCTATGCTACAGCATCACAAGTCTCAAAACAGACCATTTCCAAATGGATAGGACATTGCATACGTTTTTGCTACACCCACCATGGAAAACCAGTTCCTGCTAGCATAAGGCCCCACTGTACCAGGGCAGCAGCTACATCTACAGCCTTCCTCAGGGGGGTGCCAACCAAGGATATTCTGGAAGCTGCAACTTGGAGTTCAGTACACACCTTCACCAAACACTATCACTTACCTCTTTACTCTAAGACTAGAGCTGGCTTCGCCACTGCAGTTTTGCATGGCCTTCTAGCCTCCTCTAACCCTGTTTGACTCCACCTCCCATCCTTAGCTTTGGGATTCTACCCAAGTGTGATGACTGCAGCAGGGTAACACGATGAACATAGTACAGTTTTGTACCTACCATAAATGTAGATGTTCGAGTGTATACCCTGCTGCAGTCCAGGTTACCCTCCCTCCATCCCCTCTGACCTAAATAAAACCTTTCAATACCTTAAAATCTGATACAACCTTTGTGGTGTATTTGCTTATAGCTGGAGGGATGTTTTGTTTGTGCTAAACCTTTATTATTGGTACTATCTACTGACCAACTTTTGGGGGGGCACCTGACATCTGGGGCAAGAAAAACTGAAGAAAATGGCGTAGGATGCCTCTTATATACCCCTGGCGCACTGACGTCAGGGAAGAAGCGACAGCAACCGACGCCGGACCAAGACTTTGGAATTCAGGCCGACTGCGGGACCGCCTGACGACAGGATAACCCAAGTGTGATGACTGCAGCAGGGTATACACTCGAACATCTACATTTATGGTAGGTACAAAACTGTACTTTTGATGACCAACGGTGTAACTGTTCTGCAAATTGGGATTAAAGTGCCACTTTTTCAAATGTGTAAAATGAGGCACAAGGTGTGGTTAAACATATGACACTGTAGTGGGTGTGGCCAATACTATACTACAGTAACTGGTGGAAATAGTTGAGTTAAGTTGGGTGTCTGTGGACAGATAGTCTCACACAAGTCTTAGCATTAAGATGCTCCTTGGTTTATTTTAGAACTTTTTTTAACATTTTTAAACATCTTTATTAAATCCCTTTTTAGTCAGTGGTATAGGGACAAGTACATTAAGAAAAGAGAAAACAAATCATAGTAGCATTTTTCATGTGGTGTACATATACATTTTGTTTTATAAACCTTGCTCTTCCTTTTGAACATTATTCTGTATGTATTGTTCTCAGATATTCCATTTATTTCTAGGTTATTTGCTCCTTCCCTTTTCTAATTAAACCATCTCCAGTTCTTTTATCTCCTGTACAGTATTCAGTATTTGAATTTATAGTTGGTTGGTTTAGATTTCAATTTCCATTTTCTAGTAATTGCATTTTTGGAAGCCAGTGACATTAAACTTAATAAGGCATTACTGTGTCCAGGCAAGTCAGGTCCTGTATATAGTCTCAAAAGAATCATTTCCTTGATTGCAATTTCTTTATCCAGCATTTCTGACAAAGTACTCTGTAGATGATTTTTAAAATGTGACAGCTCGTTACAGTCCCAAAAAATATGTTTCCAACTACTACTGTCTTTCCCATCACACCTCTACCATTTGCTACTTAGCTGAGGAAAGATACACTGAAGGCTGGGGTATAAAATACCTTTGCAATCACTTCCAAGCAAAAATTCTAAGCTTTCTGGACTTTGCATACTGAGGAGCTATACAGATGTTGTGTCATTGTTTCTTCGTAAATTGCTTTTGTGGTTTTTTTTTCCCAATCATTTCTGGCCTGCTGTGATTTTTTTCTTTTAATTATCATTAAGTATTTTATATGCACTATAAGTATCCTTTTTTTAACAGCAGCTTCTCTTCTAGCCTCACCTAAAAATGTTACCAGCTATTCTCTAATGTAGCACCTCTATCCCTTTTACTGGCCTCTCCTCTGTCAGGCACTGGTAGGGAATGCAGTCACTAGTCTGCAGTCCAGACTTCTGCTAGGCCTCATCACACTGTGTTTTTGCTTGTCATGTTATTTATCCTAGTACCTTGGGATTCCTCTCTTGAGTATTGTCTAGTCTCATGCTTGAAGTCACATCTGTTGGTGAAATCTTCTTTCTCCATTCCAGTGTTGGCTTAGATCTTAGAATGCTTTCTTCTAATTTTTTACTGGTGGTGGTTCTCCTTAAAGACTTGCATCCAGAATCCTACAATCTACCTATTTCTTGAACTCTCTTCTTGTTTCAACATCATCCCTTTTCACTTAAATCTACAACTTTCTGCTTGTCTTATGTATATGAGCTTTAACCGCATAGCTCTAAATTATCCCTTCAAAATAGGTATTCCTAGACTACTCTGTTCTAAGGTAAGAACAGTTTATCCCACTTAATTCTTGCACTCTTCTCCTCCCAAATAAATTCCATCAACTTTTTATCATTGTTCACAACTTATTCCTCAGTGGATAAGGATAAAAGTATGCCTGACCAATATATAACATTTAATGGACTAAAAACATAATCACTGCTTTTATCTTTCTATCAGTATCCAAAATCAAGAGCTCCCAGTTTCTCATTTTTTGTATTATCTTTTGTTTCATCTCTTTCCATACATCCTTAGTTGCCATATTTATTTTTAATCCATACAACTGAATAGTTCATTCATACATATGGATATTCGTGAGCCATTTCTTGTATGGTTGGTTACAGAGTGCATGGCCATATCTTTTGTTTTATCTTCACTAATTTATTTATCACAACAAATTGAAATTGTCTTAAAATGTTCCATAACAGTGACATCTCCTTTTTTAGATCGTTTGGTTCAAAATAATATCTACAAATAAAGTTAACTTTTATTGCCATACCATTTATATCCTTCAGTTTGAGAGTCCTTTATTTTCTTTGCCATTGGCTGTAATTATAAAACAAGTAAATGGTAAAGAGGATACCCCTGCCTGGTTTCCTCTGTTCAAACACAGCTTGTCTGAGAGGAACCCTTTGATCACAGTTGTTGCCGCTGATTCTTCATGTATGCTCCTAATTAACTCTTATTCTATCAGGGAATGCACATGCTTCTTATTGCCCTACCCACAAAATAGCAGCTGACTGTATCAGATGTTTTTTCTGTATCAAGACTTTCCAACAAGAAGTATTTGCTTGCATTCTGCTTCACTCTGGATCAACATGGTTCTGCTAACATTTTCAAATGTGTGCTTCCCTTTCACAAAATCACCCTGATCCATTTCTGTCAATTTTGGTAATGCCTCTGCCATTTACATAGCCAGTGTAGATGTAAGTACTTTATAATCATGGTATAAAATTGAAATGGGTCTGTATGAAGCTAGGTCTGAAAGGTTTTTACCCTCTTTGGGTAATAACAGGCATCTCCGCTTTTTTTCCAAGGTGATAGTGGTCCCCTTTAAACATATTGTTAAACATTCAAAGAAAAAGTAAGTACATTTTCAGATCCCTGACACCTTTTTAATTAAGAACAAACACTACCATATGTACATTTTCAACAAATGAAGTTTACCCCTCCCTATAGGAGCAGTTGCCCAAATCAATGGCTGCAACCACAAGCACTGCCTGATCTCTGTTTTTACTTACAATAATTGCTGCTGCTTCTTTTTTTTCTCTTTTCCCCTCTGAGATATGAAAAACAGCTGGCATGGTTTCAGTAAACATAAATGTTGAGGTCTAAGAAAAAGCACAACTGGCTATCTTTAAATAAATAAAATACATTGTTTGCTGTTCTCTAAAGTGCATTAAGACTGCTGGTGAGGCTACTTCTCATTCACTTACTACCACAGTTTCAGTCTTTATTTTTCACTGAACTGCCTGCCACTGTACCTTTAAATATTGCTTTTCTCTCCGCAATGGATGTTCAAAACACTCAAAATGTTGCTTCCACCTGCAAATAGCTCTTCTCCAAGTAACAGCAGTCAGCAGCGAGGAGAAAATGGATAACAAGTTTGCAGATGCATGAAATGTTTACAGATTTCACTCAGAGCCAAATACTTCCCCTGGTCAACTGCTTACACCTGCTGACCTCTTCATAGGTTCATAGATTAGTACTAGGCTAACTGCCCTTGCGAGACATTTTAAGCCTAGCCAGGTATCCCTTGTGAGACTCAAACCCTGCACCTTGTGTTTGTAAGGCAAACACCTTAACCATTAGGCCACCCTCCCAACCTCCACTGACAGCATTTGCTAATGGGACAAACAGGCTAATAACTTTACAAATGTAAGAAACCTAAGTTTCCATGGATTACATAATTTTGTCTTATTTTTTTAAGCATATTTAATTAAAATGATGAGTTTAAACTAAGGCCTTCAGTCTAGATATTCACCTTTTTAAAAACAAAAAAAATTACTATTTTAATTCCTCACATATCATTGCATTTTATATCCTGGCAGCCCAGGGTCACAACATTGTACTAACTTTTAACTCTCTTTTGACCTTTCCTATCCTGTTATAATATAAAACCTGTATATTGTCAAGTAAAACAGTAGTTTTTCAGCAAAAGCAGTTCAAGTTTCAACTTTGGTACAAGAAATGGCATCTACTAATTTAGAATAAAAAAATCAAATGTACTTAGAGGTGATTAAAAGAAATGAAACATTGAAGGAGTACATCAGTTCAAATAAAAGTCTGTACACAATAGAAGAAGCTTTTAATAGTTATTCACATGAATGGATAAAACTGCAAAAATAAAAGGTTGAAATGCGGAAAAAGCTGGCAGGGTTCACGACTATTTGAGAAGAGCTGTAAGACTGAGCTTGAAGATACCAAATTAAGTTGAAGGAACAGACTGCATTAATTTTATGACATCACAAATAAGCAACTGGACTGGTATTCCACAGCAGGATTTGTTAAACAAAAGGGCATACAGAGTGTCTGTTCCAAACATGGCCATGCAAAAGCAGCCAAGACTTGTATTTCTAAAGATGCAGTCATACTAGCAGAAAAAGTTGATCCTGACAAAACTGGCAGAAGGGAAAAGTATTAAAAACTGGAGACGGCAGAGGATTTATGGAAACTGATTATTCACTGTACACCAGGCAGAAGAGAAGCAAATTTATTCCAAAAGTCTGGAAATGTGGAGAGGCAGATGTGTGAGGTTCAAGTTGCTGTGCCCAGCTGTCTTCATAATATTTTTTCCTGGAAGATCAAAGACATTTTTGATGCAGAATAGGCAAAGGAGGAAATAAAGGTTGTCCAACAAAAAGTGAGCCATCAAACAGAAAGAGGCTTGTCTTCTCATTCTTTTAACCACAAAGCTCACAGAGAGGCTTTGCCAGTGAAATGCTTTCCAATGTTCCAGACAAAAATGCTTGAGAGAGAGAAAAAAGCACAGGAGTTGACTGGAAGAATCGGGTACCTTGGATTTGAACCAGCATCTGGTGTTGCGAGATGGAGATGAACAGGAAGAAGACCAGTGACACTGAAGTTAGTGAGTAAATGTAAGATTATAATACATCAGTCACATTTGTGCAATATGGCTTTGCAAGAAGAAGTGGCTGAGAAAGAGGGAACTTTTGCTGGCTCTCTTAAACTTCTGAGTGGACTGTAAAGCATATACCCCACTTTGTCATTAATGTTTAGAAGGATACTGTAAGGGAAAAAGTAACTGTAAGTAAAACAGTTTTTCTTAGTGTTTGTATAAAACATTTCATGATATAAACTGCATGTTATGCAGCAAAGCAGTTGTGTGTAGTATGTAATCATAGGTATTTTAAATGTGTAGATATGATTTTTTTATTGATGTACTTGTTAATGTACTTTTAGTTGGAAGAAATATAGGCTTTATAATGTAATAAGAAAGGCAGACAAAAGCAAGTTTAAGTGAGTATGCTGTGATCCTGGGCTGCTATGGTGGAGTGTAAAAGTGCACTAATTGTATTATATGTAGAGTTAAGGTGTTTTCTCTCATTTTTTCAAAGATGACTGTCTAGACTAATGCCTGTGGCTTGATCTGTAAACAAGTGATCCAATGTCAATTTTCATTCATTTCTCAACAGCTGGTGTTGGATCTGAACTGATTCTGCTGTTACTATAGCTTGTGGCCACCAAAAAATTCACAAGCTCTTCTCTTGTCCATAATGCACCAACCTCTAAGATGCATCAGATCTCATTTGCCGCTTTCGCAAAAATATGCGGTCGACATTCAGCTCTCAAGAAACCTTTAGTGAGATAAGTTAAATTATCTTTAAAAATTTTTCAGTTTAAAAAGTAGTATTTTCATCTTGGCTTTCCTGTTTAAATCTCTTTGCTTTGTTAATTTGCTTTTTAACACATTCTTATGTATTTTTTCTAACTACCATCAGTGGTAGGTCTTTCCTCCCTTCCCTGATCCTCTCTTCACTTCAGCGTAATAGCGCTAACTATTATTGGTACAATTTCCTTTGTAATTTCCATATTTAAAAAAAATAGTTCTATACTTCTTGTATATTTGTTTCTCTTTATTGATCTTTGTGGCCAATATTCTTGCTCTTGCCTTCCTTTTCCATATCAGGATGTCAGAAAAAGGGTTTAAAAAATGTCTGAGATGTGGACATGTACACTTTTTGGGTCTATCGTTTGGGTCTTGAACACCTTAAAACGGACTGTCAAATATGCCAGAATTTCAATCCTAGAGCCACTGCAGACAGAAGGGATAACTTAATCTTGAAGGGCATGTTGCCATCTACTTTCTCTGAATCAGTAGCTGGGGCTTCATCCCCCAAAATTAAAACAAAGGCTACACCGATAAATCTCCTAAGCCTTCGGGTCTTCTACTCATTCTACTTCTTCAGAGGCTCCGAAGAAAAAAACAAGTCTGATCGGAAGGATGCTTTAGCTCCATCATTGTCGGATCCAACAAAATCATCCATGGATCCTATTAATTCCGATTTGAGACCCTTACTTGGGACTCAATATTCTCCAAATTTGATCCGGTTCAGTCAAGAGTTCCTTCTCCCTTCTTGGAAGAAGGCATTCTAAGCCACCTTCCTTAGTGTCATCTCATTCTTCCAGGAGTCTGACAGAGATTGTGGACAGAATGATGAGGAAATTCCTCTTGGCACAGATGTAAATGGGAATTCTTCTGGCTCCTACCCCATCAGGTCAGGATCTCTCACCGTCTACCACTCCACCCATCATGACTCCTCTGATTTAGCTTGCTTTTTCAGAGTCCTTGGATCTGAGTCTTCTGAGTCTGTCAGGCTTAGATCTGAGGATACCTCTTTCTTCAGATCCAAAGTCTTATCAATTTCATTGGATCTGACCTCCTTGGATCTGAATGACACTAGGAACAGAAGCTCCCCCTTGTTGAATCCAAATGGATAGGGTCGACTATGAGGTTTTCAGAGCCATCCCTTCCTCTCAGACCCTCTGCATTGGACAGCTCGAATCTGACTTCTGCCTGGAGTAGGTTCCCTTTGGAGCAGAAGGCAGCGATGGGCTAGAAACCTGTTTTCTCAGCCCCATTACCTTCCTTTTCTCCAGAGCGGTCTGCCTTCGAGATTGTGAAGTGTGTTTTCTGCTTAAGCAGGGCAGATGGATTCCATCCCCTCAGATCATCCTTCTGATTCTCAGATGTTCCTGCACCTTGACCCACATCATTCTGTGCCACAGGGATAGCCACCTCAAAGCATCCAGACTTCTCAGTAGGGTATTGCAATTTCTAATGATAATTCTCCAGAGCATCCCACTGAAGAAGTCCCTAAGAATAGAAAGTGCAAAAGGAGGCACTTAGATTCCCCTCAGGAATCTGTCAGAGGATACTGATTTTGATGAAGGGGAAGGGTCTCCAAAATCACCACCTGATGACATCTCATTTGGAGACATTCTCAAGATCCATAAACAGAAGGGTGGTTGGTCCTCCAAAAACCCATCCCCAGAAGAATCAGTATTTCTGGATGCCTTTGGAGCTGGCTTATCTTCCTCTTGGGGTACTCCACCAACCAATGAGCTCATTGACTTAGTCTCTAGAGAGGCATGGAAGGAACCAGAGCCAATTCCCAAGAGACCACATAGGATGTTGGCTGCACCAGTTGGTAAGGGACACTGGGGTAATGGGATTCCCATAGATGCCACGGTCATGGCGGTGGCCAAAAAGAAGGAACTAACTGAACAAAGTTCCACTGTCTGTCCCCCTAGCAGGGAGTCTAGGGAATTGGACAGATTTAGGAAACATGTCTATGCTTCAGCAACTGTTGCCCTTAGTTCACTGAGCTACTTGGCACACTACTATACTTCAAAGGGACTTGATTAAGGAACTATCAAAATCCCTTTCAGGAACCAATACTGCTGAGGCTCGAACATCTGTAGCTTCTCTGCTGGCTGTTTCTGAGTAGTTAATGAGACTTATTTCACATGTGCTGAAGGCGCCTCAAGGGCAGTGGGTTCAGATATATCCATCAAGAGGCATGCCCGGATGCCCCTGTGTGATTTTGCAGATTCTTTCATGTCTTCATTCATCAGTGCTCCTTTTGATGGCACTTCTTTGTTTGGCCCTACAGTTAGACACACTCTCTAGATGTGAAAAAGACAGGAAGACCCTCTCTGCAGGGGACATATGTTTTTCGACTCCTCAAAGTTCCTTTTCCAGGAATTAGTGAGGAAGTCAGAAAATGTGGTTCAGGAAGTCCCAAGGTCCTTTCTAGGGTACACATGGAGATGGTTCCCCCAGGGGCAGAGGGGGGATCTCTAATGGAAGATGCCGCTCATGTGGCAGAGGAGGGCTGCAGCACCAAGGGTCTAGAGATTCCTTCTCTGATAGCCTTATTAGCACTTCTGAAAGGAGGATGAATTGCCCACTTCTGGAGGCAGTCGGGATTCGTTTCTCTCTGCATCAAAGAGCCTGGCTAAATATAACAAAAGACAGTTGGGTGCAGAAATCATTTTCATAGGTTATATGATTCCCTTTTCAGTTCCACTACCTCTTGTACAAAAAATTCCCAATGTCCCACCCTGTCAGAGGAAAGCTGTAGCACTAGAGCCACAAAAGCTGCTAGAAAAAAAGAGCCGTCCAACAGGTCTCACCAGCCCACATAGAATCCGGAACTTACTCAAGATTATTTTTAGTACCAAAGAAAATGGGGGTTGGAAATCGATTCTGGATCTCAGTAAGTTGAACAAGGCAGTTCAACATTCAAAGTTTCAGATGGTCAAGGTTCAGTCCATTCTGCCCTTTTTGAGCAAGGATGTCTGCATGTGCTCAATATTTCCTCAGGATGCATACTGTCTTATAAAAATGAGCAAAAGTTTCATAAGATATCTACACTTCCAGCTGGGAGCCAGTAATTGTCAGTTCAAAGTGCTGCCTTTTGGCCTCACCACAGCCCCCAGAGTGTTTACCAAATGCATGGCAGTAGTAGCTGCTCATTTGAGGCTACAATGATTCCAGGTGTTCCCATATTTGGATGACTGGCTCATCACCACTCTGACCGGGCATCTACTAATAAAAGCACAAGATCAGGTTCTACAAACTTGCTCTCTTCTAGGAATAACCAATAGACTATGATGAATCTCATTTAGAACTCTCCCAATCGATAGAATTTATAGGACCAGTACTCAACACAATGTCAATGACTGCTTCTCTTCCTCTGTCAGGAGTGCAGAATATCAGATTCCAGGTCAAGAAAATAATGTGCAGCACCAAGATATCAGCCTGGTTGATTCTGCAAGCCTTAGGGTCGATGTCAGCTTCCATAATTTTAATGTCGGTAGCAATTTTTCACATGAGAATTTTACAGTGGATGCTAGCAACACAGTGGTCGATATTTTGCCGACCTATGTCAGCAGAGCTAGGTCTCTCTTGCATATTTGCGTGATTCTTATCATGGTGGATTCAATCAGATCAGGTTCTCCAAGGTCGTCCTTTCATCCTTCCTCACCCCAGGTCCATAGTGACCACAGAAGCTTCCCAGAATGGGGGGGGGGGGCATTTCATGGGAAAAACAGTCCAAGACGCTGGGTCCCCTGAAGAGGCCAGCACACGTCAGTGTTCTGGACTTGAGAGCAGTGCTTTAAGCATTGCAGGCTTTCCAAGACTTTCTCTCTTTCGTAACAGTTGCTTTTCAAACAGACATGTCACCATTTTGGTATATCAACAAACAGTGGGAAACCAGGTTTTATCCCTTATGTCGAGAAGCTGTCAGGGTTTGGCAGTGGATGATTCCTTTCAACCACTTTTCATAGCAAGATGCATTCTGGGGAAATCCAATGTGATAGCAGACAAGCTCAGCAGGTCCATTGTACTGTCTCACGAGGGTCTGTCGACAGAAAAGTGACAGGTTTGATTTTCCATCAGTGAGGCCAGTGTTGTTGCAGTCTTTCTGCATCTCCCATAAACAAGTGCAGCAGCTTCTTTGCCCTGATTCTCCCACTGTGGGAATCACCGAGAGATGCTCTACTTCATGATTGGCCCCTTGGTCTCCTTTATGCCTACTCTCCAACTCCTTCAATTCCCAAATTTATACAGAAAGCTGCCCACTTGAAGAGCAAAGTCATCCTCATTGCACCTTACTGGCCTTGACAGGTTTGGTTTGCCTTCCTTTGACCTCATCTACTTTACCCACCTTGGATTCTTGATCCAGCTCCAGACCATATGTCACACCCAACGGGCATGATTCATCCTGATATTTCAAGCCTCAAACTAACAGCATGGCTTCTTTACTTCCCCTGATAGCCAGACATTCAGTGATCTCTTCTCTTCATAGAATACTTCTGTCTTTCCATAAGGCTTCTACAAGAAAACTTTACAGAAGTAAATTGAAACAATTCTCTATTTGGGCATAGAGTAAACAAACTGACCATTTTTCAGCCCCTATACAATGTGTACTTGAATTTTTGGCCAAGACCTTTAATGAGGGAGCTAGCTCCACTACAGTTAAAGTTCATTTAGCAGCAATATCTAACTTTCACTCTGGTTTTGGGAATTCTTCATTAGCTTCATCCAAGATTTGTAAAGCATTTGCGAGGGGCACCCTTCTGAAACTCCAATGTAAAGATCCTACTCCACCATAGTATTTAAATTTGGTGCTGCAGTCATTAATTCATTATCACTTTGAACCAGCAGCCAAATGTGATCTTAAATTTCTGATTTGGAAAACTATCTTTCTAGTGGCTATTACCTCTGCTATAAGAATTTCACAACTTCAAGCATTGTCCTCTAAAACTCCCTACTTGATTTTTCATAAGGACAGAATAACATTGCATACTTCCTTCCTAAGGTGGTGTCAGAATCCAGTATTTACCAGTCCATTAATTTACTGGCCTGGTTTCCTAAATTTACACAAACAAAGGTGACTATATGTTACATCTAATAGATGTTCACAGGCAGTCACATTAAAGACCACTTTGGCCAAATGGTTCACTGATAGCATATCTTTTGTTTACAATAAATCAGGCCTAACATTACCAAAAACTCCTAAGAGCCCATTCATCTAGGTCCATGGCAACCTAGTCATTGTTTCTTTCTAGAGCTCCATGGATGATATATGTGCGGCTGCAACTTGGACTTATCCTCATACTTTTATCACTCATTACAAATTGGATCTCGTCTCAAGGAGAAGAGCAGCATTTGGCTCAGCTGTGCTCAGGAATATCATTCCTTAGAGTCCACCCAATATGTTAGGTAGCTGGGTACTCTGTGTGAATACCGGTTCACTGAACTGGTAGTGTAAACTAAAAACATACACTGCAGCACTGAAGCACGCTATAGTGGGGGATAAGGGAATATACCTGTTTCACCACTGCAGTGCAATCTCAGAGTTGGTATATATAAAGTAGCGGGGGCATGGGGGGGGGTGCAGGCACCTTTGTAGTGTTTTTTCTTTGTTTTGTTTGTTACTGGTTCGGTGAACCTGTATTCACGAAAGTGCACTGTCGTTTTAAGTGCAGTTTCGTATAAATGGGGTCATACTTTTCTTTTTCGAAAGAATGAGCTTTCGACAAAGAAAAGTAAATCCATATATTTATATATACATATATATATATATATATATATATATATATATATATATATGTTTATATTTGTGTAAGACAGCAAACAAGATCTGGGCAATGTAGGAGCTGAAGAGCTTTTTTTGGTGGCCACAAGCAATAGTAACGCCTGAGTCTGAACCCAACTGGTGTGGAAGAATGAAAATGGTCAACTCAGATGGATTGTTCTGGTTAGTACACAAGTTCTTTTTTTGTAAGTAAGTAGACTTGAAAAATGAGACAAAATAATCAGCACCATGAGAAGGGCTAATTTTTTTTTTTGCATATGCAATTCTATTATCCTGTTTTTTTCCATTAGCAAATATTTAGTGGGAGTTAAGAAATTTGCAGCCGAAGGCAGTTGTGCATTTTGTTATGAAATTGACAAGGATTCCTTGATGCATCTGCAGAGTTTTTAGCTGTTTTTCTCCATTGTTGCCTCTGTTTCCATGGAGATGAGCTGCCTGCAGGTGCAGGCAATTAATCTTGGGAGTTCTGAGCATTCTTTGCTGAAGGAATTAAAAAAATAAATGTACAAGAGCAAGCAGTTCAGTGAAGAATAAAGTTTGAAATTATTGGAAGTGAATAACAGATAACAGCATCCCTAGCAGCCTTCAAACTTTAATGTACTTAAAACAAAATTGCATATACTATTTAATTATTTAAAGATCACCAGTGCACTTTATCTTATGGCTAAAAATTAATGTTTTCTAAAAGGACACAAGCTGTTTTTCACATCTGGTGGGGACAGAGATCAAAAAGAACAGACAGTTTGTAAGTGGGAACATGGGCTGTGACATGCGCTTTAGCATGAGTAACTATTTTTAAGTTAGGTAATGCCTGTCAGTTTGGCACAATTGTTCCTATCTAAAGGATTAAACTTAATGTATTGAAGATGTACATAGTTTTGTGTTTGTTTTATGTTAATAGGTTATGGGGTTTTCTGAATATGTATTTAGTTTTTTTGTTTGAGAGTTTTTATTAAAACAAAAAGTCTTGAAAATATGACACAGCTTCAGATGAAAATGACAAGAAACAACAGTATAAAGATTGAGCCTGCCAAACATTAGTGTGTGCAAGTAATACAAAAATTGGGAATACATATTCAAAAAATCTGTCATGTATAAAAGGTGGGAACAATAACTTATCAGAATGGCTACTCTATCCATATTATCTTGAAACATAAATGGCTTTACAGGTATAGACAAAAAGGAAAGAGTATTGAATTATATTAAGAAATGCAGAATGCAAATAAGTCTGCAAAAGACACGTTTAGAAATTAATGAGCTTGTGAATTTGACAGGATTTCAAGATGGATATTCAGCAGAAATATCAGGGACAGAGGAAAACGGGAGTAATTGTACTATTCACTAGAGACGCTCAAAAAAAAAAAAGTCGTGGCGCTACAGCGGTAGCGTTGTTGCCTCACAGCAAGAGGTTCTCCTGTTCAATTCTCGCCTGGAGTGCCTTCTCTGTGGAGTCTGCATGTCCTCTCCGCGGTTGAGTGCCCTCCGAAAGACATGCGTGAATGGGCCTGCCTTTGCTGAAGGTTGGGCGTCGGGCCGGCAACTCAGCACCATAAAAATCTACTGCCAATCATTAGCGGACCGGAGTTCTGCTGTGGCGACCCCTAACCAGGAAAAGCCGAAAAGACAAACAAAACTAGAGAGGCTCAATAGTGATAGAAGAGGGGGAGGAAGCAATAACGTCAGTTTTGTGATATTAAGAGGCTACTGGCAAGGGAGAAGGATAATGCTGAAATCTATTTATATTCCACCTAAAACTGCTGTTATGGAGCTTAAGATTATTTTGGGAGAAATAATCCACTTTCAGCAAGGAATATTACTTTTAGGTGTGGACTGGAACTTTGTGCAACAGTGAGGATGTATCTGGGGGACCTAGGAGGGAAAATAAAACTAGAGGGTAGATTTCTGAAGAAATTTTTGAAAATATTTGGTACAGAAGAAATGAATTCACTAGTAGGAACTAGGAGAGAATTTACATATTATTCCCAAAGTACAATAATTGGGCTAGACTAGGCAAAAAATTATATTTCACAGGAGCATGTGCATTTAATTGAAAGCTTTGACACACTTCCAATAATTGTTTCAGATCATGTGCCAGTAACAAGCAAGATAAAAATGCATGGTAATAGAAATGAGACACCAGTACTTCCCTACCTACCTGTTAAAAAGAGAAGAATGTAAGGAAATGGATATTAGTGGAAATTATGTGAGAGTTTTTAGGAAAAATAGAACTTTCTTCAGAAGTTATAGCTAGTGTTAAAGCAGTGTTTAAAAATATGATAAAAATGATATGGTTAAGAAGTAACTGCAGGTATTTAGAGGCTTTGACAAAGGTTAACTCATTCCCTTCAATGGAGATCTGGAAGTTTGCACTGCAACTTCCAATAGATGCTGCTTCAACAAAGTATTAGTTTAAGGGTGTGCACACTTATGCAACCTGTTTATTGTGCATTTTTTTATTTTTTATATTTTTCTCCCTAACAGATTTGTTTTTCAATTGAATTGTACAGGTTGTAGGTCACATTAAAGGTGAGAACAGTTTTGAAATGATTTATTGTGGTCTCATTTTTTTGTATCACAAAAAACAGGCATTTTAACAGGGGTTTGTACACTTTTTATATCCACTGTATATTCATAAAGTTGCAGGAAGTATTGTAGGATCTAGGCCAACACAAGAATGGAGAAAGGAGTGTTTTTTTTTTTTATTAAGATAGCTGCAATTTGGGGTACAGAGAACAGGCAAGGGGGGGGGCTGCAATTATTTGCAGAAAACTGGCAAAGGAACCTAGGTATTTGAGAAAATAACTAGAGAGAGAAAGGTAATATAATGGGAAGAGCCCAAGAAGACATTTGGATTTCAAGCTAGAGACTGCCTTCCCTATCAGAATTGATATCAGAGTACAGGCAAAGAGAAAGGGATAACTAAGTTTAAGCGAGTGACCTGCTCTGGTAGAGTTTTTAGCTGTATTTAGAACAGAAGCTGCTGTTAAAAAGGGATAATTAATAGGGCATTTAAAATATTGCACAAGACCTTTAGGAACCATGATTGTAAAGTCTTTGTCTGCAGTAGCTAAAACAAAAGGTTGTAAAAGATTGGGAAAGAGAGACTGGATAAGAAGTCCACACAATGGGAAGACATATGTACAGCTTCCAAGTATGCATCAAAGTAGAGAATATTTAGGATTTTTGCTTGGAAGTATTTGCATTTTTATACCTTAAACAGACTCCAAATATTTTTTCTTTGTGTAGATTGCAAATGTTGGAGGTATGATAGAGAAGAAAGAGATAACTGGAGACATATATTTTGGGAGTGTAATGAGTTGGCAGACTTCAGAAATTTCCTTCAAAGTACCCTGTCACTAATATTGGATGAGCAAGTGGGTGTAACTAAGGAAATTATTTGTTGAGCTGGTGTACAAGATCTGAATTGCCTTGGCATAGTAAGGCCTTGCTAACTTTAATTCTTGTGGCTGCCAAAAAAGCAATGACTAGAAAATGAAAAAAGTCTAAACCAACTGTATCTGAAGTATTGAATATTGTAGCAGGTATAAAATAACTGGACTTGGGATCTTTTGAAAAGGATAGGAGCAAATTTTGTAGAAAAAAATGGAAATTGTGGGAACAGTACAAGCAGAGTAATGTTTTAGAGGAGGAGTGAGATTTAAGGGAAGGTAGGATTTGAGCAATTATATAATGCTGGATTGATGATGGTCATACAAAAAATGTGATGTATGTTTGTAAGTAGGAACATGATAGTAAGGTTTGATGTTATGTAGCCCTATCTCGCCGTAATTCTGGATGGATGAGTTCGGAGCTGATATACGGCTCCGACTCTTCCGATACTAAAGCTCGAGAGCTTTTACTGGCTCGAGGCCAACCCCTATCCCATGGTGCCTCTTGGCAATTTTCCAGATCTCATTTGCCACGAAAGCTTCGAGGTTGTCTCCTTACTGGCTCGTTGGCTAAGTAATAGATTTATTTACTAGCTGGGCGTGTGGCATATGCCTGTAATCCTAGCATCCTGGGAGGCGGAGGTTGGTGGATCAAATCACACTAGTGCGTGAGAGACCATATCTTCCTGACATAGGGGAAAAAATAATCCCTGGGGCACAATTGTATGGTGAAATGAGCCAGATTTGTGTAGTGTCCTCATGGAGAGACCGCCTCTCTTTACATCTATTATTATTATTAATAGCTTATTGTGTGACTGTTGTGATAGTTTGACCCCTATTTTTCTCCATAGGATTGTATGGCCCATTTCAGTTAGAGGGCCGTCATTGCCCATTTAAGTTAGAGGGCCTTTCCTCCCTGTGTGCATCTTAAAAAAAAAAAAAAAAAAAAAAAAAATAGTTCTATAATAAACAATAGATTCTCCTTTCTATCTCTACTGTCTTTTGTCGTTGATATTGTTACTTCAGTAGATAGTAGTTTACTTAGTATTGTTGTCTTTCTTTCTAGCTAGATAATGGTTGTTCCTGTTAGAATGTCTAAAGAAAAGGACAGAGAACATAAGGACCATTGCCGTTCATAGTTTAAAAAATGTGATAGATGTTCCCAACAGATGTGACAGACAGTCACACCAGTTGTGTGTACTGTTTAGGTGAAGCTCACTTGCAAGAGCCCTGTACCTTTTGCCATGCATTCAGTACCAGGGTCTTGAATGAGAGAAAACGTAAACTCATTGATAAGGGGTCTTATGACCAGTTCCTTCCAGGAACAGCTGGAACTTGGTCAGGCAGCTCCTAAGACTTCAAAACGTAAATCTTCGGCTCCAGTTTCGGAGCCGTTGAAAAAGTCCAACGTGTCAGAGCCAAGGAGTTCTGGCTCTAATTCATCTTTTTCTCTGTCGGTACCATTGGTCTCTTCGGTGCCGAGGCAACCTTCGGTACCAAGATAATTACTTGACATTGACCTGTATCACCTACTTTGAGATCTCCTATTTTGGAGAGGAGAAGATCTCCTTCTGTCTCCACCCGATCCTCCAGGACACTCTCAGATGAGGACATCGAGTGGATGGTGAAGAGGTTGCTTTGTGATTCAGCTCTGGCAAAGAAATTGGCCCCTCTGGACCCAAAGGCTTTGGAACTGGCCCTTTTGCAAACCACTGCTCCTCCTCCAACTGCTTCACTTCAGGTTCTTCAGTGTTGGATCAGTCGGTTCCGGGGATCCTCCCTGCTTCCTCGGAACTGATTATCATCAGTGGCTCAGTCTGGAGCCGACACTCTCGAGTTGACTCCGAGGGGGATAGTCACCCTGGGTTTTCTTCGGAACCGACTCTCCCTCTCAGTGCCTTGACTCGACTCAGCTCGGTTCCCACATCTGCTTCGGAGCCATTCCCCCTTGCTAGGAGCCGACCATCCATCTCCTCAGAGTGAAGGTCTTCTTCAGAGCGGGGGGAAAGGCTTTCGAAGCAATAGAGAAGGCTTTATCCTCTGCAAAAGCCAAGACTTTGGAACCCATGGCCCACCAGCAGCAGGCAGCAACCTCTTCTCCCCTGCCCACCCCCACAGCGTAGGGAACCAGAGACCCAAGTAGCCCCCATTGGAGGTGCCTCCTCTTTCGAGACCTCCCCTGATTATCCCACTGGAGAGCTCCCTCGGAAGAGACTGTGTAAGAAGAAGCATGTTGACTCACCTGAGTCTGTCACTTCTGACATTGATTTGGAGAAATCAGAAGAGTCCCCTAGATCCCCCTCTGAGGATGTCTCTCTTTCTGACATCCTAGAAATCCTTAGAGGGGTGACTGGAAGACCTCTAACCCAACTGAGGACGAATCAGTGTGTCTTGAGGCCTTTGGTTCCCGAACTTCCACCTCCTCCGTGACACTGCCTTATGACCAGCTCTTAGGGGTCATATCGCGGAAAGCCTGGACCTCCCCAGACACAGTGGAGCCTGTCCCGAGGAGGCCAGATAAATTCATGACTGCACCGGAAAATAAGTCCTTTCTTACTAAAGGAGTTCCTGTTGATGCCATGGTGGTAGCAGTGGCCACCAAGAAGGAGTTGTCCGAAATATCCTATAATATCCATCCTTCTAAAAAGGAGTCTAGGACGATGGATAGGTATGGGAAGCGTACCTTCTCTTCAGCAGCTTTTACTCTAAGATCGCTGAATTACCTTACCCATTTCACTCGTCTTCAGAGGGATCTCCTGAAGGAGTGGGGGGAGATACACTTCAGGGTTCAGTAGCTCCGGGATCCCTGGATAAGATTTCTGCGCAGCTCTCCACCCTTATGTCGATAGCCAACTGCTCCATGAGGCTGATATCGTATGCAGCTGACAGAGCGAGTAGAGCAGTCACAGCAGGAATCTCTCTCAGGAGACATTCTTGGTTGCGTCTTTGTAACTTTACGGAATCCTTCAAGTCTTCCTTCACCAACGTCCCCTTTGATGGTTCATCTCTTTTTGGACCTCAGGTAAAAGAGACCTTGACCAGGTGCGAGCAGGAAAGGAAGACCTTATCTGCTGTCTGAGTCCATTTCTGCCTTCCATCTAGACCCTATCCCAAGGGTAATACAGGAGGGAAAATGTGGTTCTGTAAATCCCAAACAGGTTTCCCTCAGGCACAAGGTCAACCCTCCCCTAGAGGCAGAGGGGGAGGATATAATGGAAGACACCGCTGTCGTGGCAGAGGAGGTCTGCAACACCATGGAGACAGAGAAACCTTTTCTGATCATCCCTTCCATCGCCCTGAGGGGTTGCCCGACTGTCTCTGGAGGCAGTCAGGGGCCGTCTATCGCTTTACGCAAGTGCCTGGCTAAACATTTCGCAAGATCATTGGGTACACACCGTAATATCCAGAGGTTATCTGATCCCCTTAGTTTCCGATCCTCCAGTAAACCGGTCTCTACCAGACGTGCCACCCATTCAACTAGACCATGCAACATCAGAAGTCATCTCGCTGCTGCAAAAGAGAGTCATCCAAGAATTTCCCACAGAGCAAATAGGATACGGAACTTGCTCTTGATTCTTTGTAGTTCCAAAAAAGACAGGTGACTGGAGATTAATTCTAGATCTCAGCAGACTCAAGTCTGTAAAGAAATCGAAGTTCCGAATGATCACTCTGCAGTCGATATTTCTCTATCAGGAAAGACAATTGGATATGCTCAGTAGATCTACAGGACGTGTACTACCACATCAAAATGGACAGGCGCTCCAGGAGACACTTATGCTTCCAGCTGGTAGCCAGTCATTTTCAGTTCTAAACACTGCCCTTTGGCCTCACTACAGCCCCCAGAGTGTTCACCAAATGCATGGCAGTGGTAACTGCTCACCTGAGATGTCAAGGATTCCAGGTGTTTCCGTACCTAGATGACTGGCTCCTCACTGCTACCACCAAGCATCAGAACCAGGGACGAGACTATCCTTGTGTGCCAGTTTAGGCATCACAATCAACCTAAAAAAATCATCCTTATCTCCTTTGCAGCACATTGTATTCTTAGGCTCAGAAATAGACACAACCACTATGTCAGCAAAACTAACACCAGAAAGAGTAGAATGTCTACGCAACCAAGTCAGATCCTTGCTAAACAGTCACAAAGTTCAGGCCAGGTTAGTCCTTCAAGTCCTAGGGACTATGGCTTCCTCCTTTCTATTAGTTCCTCTAGCCCGTCCGCACACGAGAGTACTTCAGTGGCTACTATTTGCCCAATGGTCGATGCAGGATCTTCCCTTGTCTCATCAGATTCTCATCACAAACACCTGCAAGAAGGACCTGACATGGTGGTTGAATACAGAACAACTTCTCTTCGGTCGTCCACTTGTTCTTCCCCAAGAGAAAGCAGTTTTGACCACGGACGCTTCCCATGTAAGTTGGGGGTGGCATTATCTGGGAATGACGGTCCAAGGTACTTGGCAGAACCACGAGAACCACTTGCACATCAATGTTCTGGAGATGAGAGCAGTGCTATATGCATTGCAAGCACGTCACAGCTGTCTTCCCACCGGTACAATTGTGATTCAGTCAGACATGTCTGTCGTGTGGTATATAAACAAGCAAGGGGGAACCAAATCTTACCCGCTTTGCCGAGAGGCCTTAAGAATTTGGAAATGGGCGACGGACGCTCAATGCTTTCTGGCAGCAATGCACATACTGGGGAAATCCAGTGTGATAGCAGACAAACTCAGTCGAGCAATTCTGATGCCTCACAAGTGGTCCCTTAATGCAGAACTTGCGAAAGAGATCTTTCACAGATGGGGCCAGCTTTGCTGTGACCTATTCGCCACATACCTGAACATCAAATGCAGCAGCTACTTTACCCTAATTCCCCATAGGGATGCTCTAGTACACGATTGGCCCCCAGGACTTCTTTATGCTTTCCCACCTTTTCCTCTCATCCAAAAGGTAATACAGAAAGCAAAACAGTTGAGGAGTACCCTGATCCTCATTACTCCTTACTGGCCTCGACAAGTCTGGTTTCCCTTCCTGTGGCCCTACCTTTTGGAGGAACCATGGATTCTGGAACCATCTCCAGACCTCCTGATACATCAATCGGGGCATTTCCATCCCACCATCCACACCCTCAAATTGACAGCATGGCTGCTCCAGTTCCACGGATAGCCAGGTGCGTTTCCCTTTCTCCTTCAGTCAAACACATTCTGATTTCTTCCCGTAAGCCTTCCACTCGGAAGTTATACTCCAGCAAATGGAAAAGGTTCTCTATTTGGGCTGTAAACCAATGCTTAAATCCCTATACAGCTCCTATAGAATCTATTTTGTCCTTCCTTGCGTCCATTTTTCATGAAGGAGCTGCAGCCTCTACAGTCAGAGTTCAGTTAGCTGCCATTTCTAATTTCCATTTTGGCTTCACGGGAAATCCCGTCATGTCACACTCTTTGCAAAACCTTTTTGAAGGGAGATGTCCTTCAAGGATGCATCTGCAGTTCTTACAAATGGGTTGTCCTGTCGTCAGGCAGCCCTTCGGTCGGCCAGATTCCAAAGTCTGGGTCTGGCCTCGGCTGGTGTCGCACTTCACCCGACGTCATAGCTGCAGTTATTTGGGTATAAAGGCATCAGCCGACGCCATCTTCCTCAGTCTTTCTTGCCGCGTGGCGCCCGAAGCAGAAGCTGTTCGCAAGTGCCGGTCGGTCAGAACCAGAGAATACTACCGAATACTACTACCGAAGACTTCTAAAAAGCTAAGTACCCCGTTGGGGACTTTTTCTTGCCTCACCCGATGTCAGAAAAAGTGAATAACTGTTTAACTTGTGGGAAACAAATACCTCATAAAGATTTCCACTCTTACTGCTTACCTTGTATAGGCCCAGACCACGATGTCGCAGCTTGTCTAGCCTGTGCTTCTTTTAACCGGCGGACGCTTAGACGTCGGTCGGAATTTGCTGAGGAGTTTTTCGGCTCCGATTTTGCTTATATTATGCCGTCGGATCCTCCGACTTCGCAAATATCTAAAAAACGCAAGGAAAAGGACCGACACTCGCGGTCCACGGTTTCGGCCGAAACCGCGATTAAGCCAACCGCGAGTGTCTCGGTTTCGGATGAAACCGAGCAAGCGGTTCTTCCTTCAGCCGAAAACTTACCTTCTACCGAGGCCTCTTCCAACCTCGTGGAATCGGCTTCTGAAATCCCACCTGCTGTTGCAGTTTCTCAGGAATTATCAGACACTATTCCCTTGGATATTTCAACCCCTGCACGTGGAGCTGCTAGGCCACCTGCAGCCATGTCCATTAAGGCCTTTGCCAGGGCTAAAGCAGCTAAAGCTACTAAATCTGTGCCTGCTAAGACCCCCTCTCACAGGCCTAGCTCTAGTTCACAAATGCTTAGTTTAGCAGAGGATCTCATTTCTTTAATCCGAGGATCCCAACCTCAACCAGACAGGGCCTCTCACCCGCCTCCAGAGAAGAGGCCTAGAGCAGAGCCCCCTGAGCCAGTGTCTACAGATGATTGCTCTGATGATTCAAATGATACAGACCCTCCAGAGGCTCCTTACTCCCCTTATGAAGACTCTGATGCTGAAGAGTCCATCCCTTCTGCCTCTCCGCCTGAGGAATTTTCTTTTGGGGAAACCTTGCATGCTATGAGGGAACAATTTCAGTGGCAGGGCCAGGATTTTTCTGATTCCAGAAAAAGGCTTAGAACTTTTCTGCATTTACCACAACATAGGCCTTTAGCCATACCTCCAGTTCTGTCTGTTGTAGATGATGCATTTAATGATGCTTGTACTGCTCCTGATTCTCTACCTCTGGCCCCTGCTAAGCCCGATAGATACTACAGGGTCCCGGACACACATTACCACTTGTATAAGGCTCCTTTTGCAGATCCAGAGACTATCTCCCAAGGACCTAAGGCTGTAGCAGCTACCTCTGCCAAAACCCCCCTCCCTCTGAAAGGGAATCCAGATCCTTAGAGAGATGGGGTAAAAAAGTTTACACTTCTGCTACTCTTTCAGCTAGGGCCTTGAACTGTCAATTTCACATGATACAGTATCAAGAATTTATGCTAGACCAGTTAACCAAAAAACTGTCCTCGGATGAAACAGTAGACAAAAAATATGTGCAGGAAATGGTACATAACATTCAACAAGTCAGTAACCATTCCTTAAAATGCGGCTATGATGCACTGGAGGCTTCCTTTAGATCAGCCATGACTGGCACAGTTATCAGAAGGTATGCATGGTTAAAAGAACAGGCCTTACCAGACCATGTCAAATCAAAACTATTAGATGCTCCTATGGATAAGATCAATTTGTTTGGCTCTCCTGCACAACAAGTGCTGAAGAAGATGGAAGAGAAGGCAAAATCTGTCCAAACAGTGAAAGATTTCCTACAGGTCCAGCCTCCGAGGTTTAGCAGGAATTGGCCTTCCAAGAATTGGTCCTTTCCAGACTCCTCCAGAACTCAGAGAGGCAGGAATAGGCGTTCAAGAGGCAGAAGCCAATCCAGGGGTGCCTACAGGGGACGCCAGTGGCAAGGCAACAACCAGCGAGGCACAGCCACAGACGCAGCCACCACCACAACTACAGGTCAATCACAGTGACTTGGCTCTGGCACCGCCTACCAGGGAACAACTACAAGCACCCTTAGGCGGGAAGCTAGCCTTATTTTCAACAAACTGGCATTACATCACAAGAGACAAGTGGATTTTGCAGACAATAGACCAAGGTTACAGGTTTCACTTCCATACTCTACCAGGGAAGAGAGGAATGCCAAACCTACCTCCAAATCAAAAGACAGAAGCTCTAAAACAAATATCTCAATTATTAAGGATGAGAGCTGTAGAAAAGGTACCATCTATGGAGCAAAGAAAGGGATTTTACTCCAGACTCTTCCTGGTACCAAGAAAAGAGAGCAAATGGAGACCTATTCTCGACCTGTCCGCTTTAAACACATTCCTCATTGTTCCAAAATTCAAAATGCTGACTCTACAGCAGCTTCTTCCCATGCTGGGCAAGGAGTCTTGGCTGGTAACTCTAGATCTCAAGGAGGCATACGTGCACATCCCCATACGACCAAATTGCAGAAGATACCTCAGATTTCTTGCAGGATCAGAGCATTATCAATTCTCAGCATTGCCCTTTGGCTTATCTACTGCGCCCAGAGTGTTCACGAAATGCCTGGCATCAGTAATTGCTCATTGCAGGCTTCAGGGAATCCAATTCTACCCTTACCTGGATGACTGCCTGATACAAGCGGACAACAAAAACAAGCTAGCAGAAGACTTGCAAAGGGTCATTTACCTGCTACAAGCCCTGGGATATACAGTCAGTATATGAAAAAGTCAAGGCTGATACCATCCCAAAGGATAACCTTTTTGGGTGCAGAGCTAGACACATCAAAACAAATGGCATTCCTAACAGTAGAAAAACAGAAGCAACTACCTCTCTATTTTTTGGCATTAACAAAACAGGACCAGCTAACAGCAAGAAAAGTCCTGCAAGCCTTGGGTTTCATGGCATCCTGCAATAATATTGGTTCCACATGCCAGACTGCATATGAGAAAATTACAGTGGTACCTAAGGAATTTATGGTCTCAACACCAGCACAGCCTAGAAACTCAAATTCCAATAATTCCATGCCTGAAACAAGAATTCCTATGGTGGGCTCAGGCCTGTCAGGCAAACACAGGATTGCCCTTCCACAACACTCAGCCAAGCCAAACCATCACGACGGACGCCTCAGACCTCGGTTGGGGGGCCCACATGCTGGACAAGTGCATTCAAGGTTTATGGACTCCAGACCAGCTGCACCTACACATAAAACCTAAAGGAAATGCTGGCAGTAAAACTGGCTATTCAGACCACTTCTACGACAAGGCCAATTGATAAGTACAGACAACACCACAGTTATGTGGTACATCAACAAACAGGGAGGCACACATTCGTACCCTCTATGCCGGATGGCACTGGACCTCTGGAATGTGGCCCTGAGCTACAACATACAGTTACAAGCAGTTTTTGTACCAGGAAAAGAAAACATTCTAGCAGACAGATTAAGCAGGACTACCACGGATGCCCACGAATGGATACTGCATCCGGACATCTTCAAAACCATTACAAGAAAATGGGGACTCCCAGAAATAGACTTATTTGCATCCCCACACAATCACCAGCTACAGAAATTCTGCACAAGGACGTACCACCCACTTGCTTGGAAGGTGGACTCACTCTCTTTCAGCTGGAAAAACCTGGCAGCATATGCATTCCCACCACTTCCTTTGATGCACAAGGTGTTATTGAAGATCAAAGAGGAGTGTCCAAGGATCATTCTGATAGCTCCAGACTGGCCAAGACAACATTGGTACCCATTACTGAGGAGCATGTCTCTGGAACAAATGTGGCCCTTACCCCTGGTGCCATTGCTGTTAACACAGAACAACTACAACATCCTGCATCCAAACCTGAAAACGCTGCAGCTGACTGCCTGGAGCATTGCATAAGGCCAATTAACCCAAATTTATCCCAAAGGGTTAAAGACATTATCCTGGAGGCTCGCAGACCCTCAACAAGGAAAAATTATTCGGCAAAATGGAAAAGATACCTCATTTGGAGTACTACAAAAGGAGAAGATGTGTCACTGGTAAACATAGCCAACATCCTGGAATACTTGGCAGAGCTCTTTCACAAAGGCCTGTCCTATTCTTCCATTAAGATTCATGCATCAGCTATTTCAGCAGAATACGACTTGGATCCTCCAGTCTTCTCTCATCCCCTACTCGGGCAGTTTCTCAGAGGAATTAAAAATGTAAAACCTCCCAGGAAACCACCATTACCAGCATGGGACTTGAACTTTGTGCTAGAAAAATTGACACTCCCTCCTTTCGAACCAGCAGCAACAGCAGAATTACAATATTTATCATGGAAAACTGCTTTCCTACTGGCAATCACTTCAGCAAGAAGGGTATCTGAGCTACAGGCATTAATGGCAGTACAACCCTTCCTGATCTTTCATCAAGATAGAGTGTCCATGAGAACAAATCCTACTTTTATGCCTAAGGTGGTGTCCAGAGTATCTTTAAATCAGGCTATCCACCTACCTACATTCTTCCCCAACCCACAGAACAGGGGAGAAAGACTGTTGCATACCTTGGATGTACATAGACAATTACGCTACTACCTGGACAGGACCAAGGGCAATAGAAAAACTGACCAGCTTCTGGTAGCATATGCAACAGGAATGGAAGGAAAAGCAATTTCAAAACAGACTATTTCAAAGTGGATAGGAAATTGTATCAGGTTTTGTTACTCCTACCATGGAAAGAAAACTCCAGAAAACATCAGGCCTCACTCTACAAGGGCTACAGCCACTACCACAGCTTTCCTACGAGGAGTGGCTACCAAGGACATTTTAGAGGCTGCTACTTGGAGCTCCGTGCATACATTTGCCAAGCATTATAATTTACCTTTATACTCTAGATCCCGAGCAGGTTTTGCCACTGCTGTTTTGCAAGGGATCTTAACTACACCATAACTTCCTTTTTCCTCCTCCCCCAGTTTGGCTATGGTATTCTACCCATTTCTAAGGACTGCAGATGCATCCTTGAAGGACATAGTACAGTTTTGTACCTACCATAAATGTAGATGTCCGATAGGAATGCATCTGCAGTCAGGATTACCCTCCCACCTTTCCCCTCTGTGGTACTCCTAGGGTATTTGCCCATCTTATAGCTAGCTGGGGGAATCTATTATGGTGTATTTGTTTGTATATATGTACATACATGCTTATTTTTTGTGTCTGCTCTCTACTATTTGGAATCATTGGCATTTATCCAAATTTAGCCTTCCTAGAGGGCACCTGGCATCTGGGGCAAGAAACACTGAGGAAGATGGCGTCGGCTGATGCCTTTATACCCGAATAACTGCAGCTATGACATCGGGTGAAGTGCGACACCAGCCGAGGCCAGACCCAGACTTTGGAATCCGGCCGACCGAAGGGCTGCCTGACGACAGGACAACCCATTTGTAAGGACTGCAGATGCATTCCTGTTGGACATCTACATTTATGGTAGGTACAAAACTGTACTTTCTCCTTCTCAGGCCTCCAATCAAACAACCATCAGAACCCTGGGACCTGAACTTAGTTCTCACATCATTAATTTCTGCACCCTTTGAGTCCTCTTCTTCATCAGATCTGAAGTTATTATCTTGGAAAACACTATTCTTAGTAGCCATAACCCTCTGCTAGGAGAGTCTCAGAAATGGAAGCTCTTACTATTCGACCTCCTTACAATTTATTTTCTTCAAGGATAGTCTCTCGCTCTGGACAAACCCTTCCTTTCTTCCGAAGGTATGCTTTGAGCATAATCTTAACACTCCTATTGAGCTACCAGTGTTTTTTTCAAATGATTCTAATAAATCTGAGTACAGACTACATCAATTAGACGTTCACAGAATTCTCAGGTTTTACCGACACAGGACTAAAGAACTCAGAAAATCAGATCAATTATTTGTTTCCTTTTCGGACAGAAATAAAGGCTTGCCTGTTTCTAAGGTTACCCTTTCAAAATGTATTTCAGGTTACATTTCCTTTGCTTATCAGACTGCTGGCAAACAATTACCCAACAAAGTAAAAGCCACTCTACAAGGGCAGTGTCTACTTCATGTGCCTTTAGGTCTAGGCTCCCAGTTGATACTATTTGTGCAGCAGCTACTTGGGCAAGATCACATACATTTGTCACTCATTACAAATTGGATTTGGCCTCCCGAGACAGGTCATCCTTTGGGTCCACTGTGCTGAAGAGTCTCTTCGCTTGAGCCACCCAGGATAAAGGTGCTAGGGACGCTGTCCCATCCAGCAAGAATTATGGTGAGATAGGAGTACATAACATAAAGAAGTTATGTACCTACCATAACGTTCCATGTTTGTAGTCCATCTCGCCTACATTCTTGCGTCCCTCACTCCTGCCCCCTTTCCTGTTCCTGGAGGATCTGGTAGACTATACTTATACTGTCTGTCCTGGTTGTAGTTGTTGTCCACCTGGCATGGATAATGTTACATAATGTTTTGTCTGTATGTATACAGTTTATGATAGTTTCATAGCTGTTAAGTACTTATAGCTTTCTTGCAAACAAGATCTGGGGAATTGCCGTAAGGCACCATGGGATAGGGGTTAGCCTTGAGCCAGTAAAAACTCTCGAGCTTTAGTATCGGCCGAGTGGGAGCCAGATATCGGCTCCGAACCCATCCAGCAAGAATGTAGGTGAGATGGACTACAAACATGGAACGTTATGGTAAGTACATAACTTTTTTTCTTTTATATGAATGTATGTTTGTCTATGTCTTAAGTTATAATTCTTTAAAGGTGTTAAAATAAATTGTATTGTTTGTGTTAGTTAACCGTGTTTTTGGTTTCCATTGTATTACCCCAAAATGATATCTTTTACAAAAGGTAAAGTTAAGAAGTAAAAAGTAAAGCATACAGTTATTTGTAGCAATCCCTTCTCTGTATGTACAGGTATAGTTAATTTGGTTGACTAAGCAGATGCTTGACAAGGTGTGTGAGATTACACATTTCTTGCGGTTGGGAAATATGCCCTTTCCCCAATATTGTATGATGAATGCTAAACCAAGAGTAACAATTTCCCTGATGATGGAATCAAAGTACCTGGAATCAGTTCAGATATATTTTATCTTTATTAAACTATGTTAAGCGCTTTCATCTAACAATATTTAGACTTCCTCAGAACAAATGACTGCCTTTTGGCTAACAGTATATATACAATGCTTAATCATTTAATTAACCAAGTTAGTTAATCCGTTTCAGAACTTTTTAAAGTGCCAGTGCAGTGAACCTTAAAAATACTATTAAAAACACTATTTAAAATTCTTGCTCCAGTTAAAACCACATATTATATTGACAATTCATTGCATTTCCACATGTTTGTAATATTTTTCTTCCTGTATTATTATGTATTTGCATATGTGAACCATACATGTGTGTAATTGCATTTTTGTAGTTGTACAAAAAAATGTAAATTTATATGAAACAAATACATATTAAAAAAATTTTAATAATAACATTCATTCCTAAAAGTCCAATAGATGGAACTAGTGTAAAGGACCTTTACACTTCCTGAAAATGTGGGACATTTGTGGCAAATTAAATTAAATGCATCTTCTCCACCAGGACTAAATGATCATATTTCAGTGAAGCCTATTTTGGTTCATGATGGTTAGATTGGTAGGATGTATATTGAAATGAAGGGGTATGGTAAATGTTAGACAAGTGGTCACTTTTTATAATGTCCCACATTTTCAGGAAGTGTAAAGGTCCTTTACACTAGTTCCATCTATTGACTTTTAGGAATGAATGTTATTATTAAAATTTTTTTAATATGTATTTGTTTCATATAAATTTACATTTTTTTGTACAACTACAAAAATGCAATTACACACATGTATGGTTCACATATGCAAATACATAATAATACAGGAAGAAAAATATTACAAACATGTGGAAATGCAATGAATTGTCAATATAATATGTGGTTTTAACTGGAGCAAGAATTTTAAATAGTGTTTTTAATAGTATTTTTAAGGTTCACTGCACTGGCACTTTAAAAAGTTCTGAAACGGATTAATTAACTTGGTTAATTAAATAATTAAGCATTGTATATATACTGTTAGCCAAAAGGCAGTCATTTGTTCTGAGGAAGTCTAGATATTGTTAGATGAAAGCGCTTAACATAGTTTAATAAAGATAAAATATATCTGAACTGATTCCAGGTACTTTGATTCCATCGTCAGGGAAATTGTTACTCTTGGTTTAGCATTCAGTGTTGGACTGTTTCCCTTTATTGGACAATATTGTATGATCTCCAAGTTGGTATGTATAATTATCAGGGGATGTGGGGTCATGGGGGGGGTTTGGCCCTCTGCAAAAAAAAAAAAAAAAAAAAAAAAGCTTTTGTCTTCTGATTTTGCATAAGCTTAGATTACTTCATGGTGCATGTGTAATGGTGTGTCAGTGTGTGCATTGTTGATGTGTTGTGGTCTCTGTTATGAATGCTGACATTTGGGTTTTTTGATGTTTTTCGGTAGATGTGTGTGTGTGTGTATATATATATATATATATATATATATATATATATATATATTTATATATATATATATATATATATATATATATATATATATATATATATATATATATATATATATATGTGTGTGTGTGTATATATATATATATATATATATATATATATATATATATATATGTATGTGTGTATATATATATATATATATATATATATATATATATATATATATATAGTATAGCTAGCTAGATGTTTATTTAACTTGGTCTGTTCCTAGATCACTGCTGTTGTCTTTCACATACATCATCTGTTTTCTGATTGAGCCCTCCTTCCTTTTCTCTTCTAGTATTAATCCACTTTCCCCATTTTTGAATGTGTCTTGATATTTCTTTATCGTTCCAACTCTTAATCCTTTCTGTTTCACATATGAATCCCTCTAAGTGTTCCCTTGTTGGAACTGCTGCAGTTTTCCATTTTCTTGTTATTAATTTGTGATGTCCTTCTATTAACATGTGGGAGATCCTCCGCCCCAAGTGACCTGACATCCGGCCAGCTTACAACAGCTTTTAGCTACTACACGTACATGGGAAGTTGCACGTATGGCTTGTCAAACATCAGCCATAAAAGGACATCCACGTGTACAATCCTCAGAACTTCTATGCAGCCATTCGGAACACTTGACTCATGTTGGTCTGCTGCTTCCACCTTTCAGATAAATGCCCTGTTGGAGTTTATTTTGATGTTCTTCCCATTTCACTGTTGCAGTCATTACGTTTGGGTAATCTGCTGGCAGGTTGCCCTCAGTCAGCCTGATTAACAAAGTCTTGGATCCTGCATCGGTTGCTGTCCCTTCTTCCATGACGTCGGATCATCAGGGGTATAAAACATGCAGCCAATGCCATTACATCAGTCTTTCTTGCCATGTGGTACCTGAAGCAGAAGCAGTTGGCAAGTGCCGGTCGGCCGACTCCTGAAATTTTAATTTTCGAGTTTCAGAACCAAAGTCTTCAATAAAAGCTAAGTACCCCTTTGGGTACTTTCTTGCTCCTTACCGATGTCAGTAAAAGTTAATAATTGTATTACTTGTGGGAAGCAAATACCTCTTAAGGATTTTCATTTGTACTGTATTCCTTGCCTAGGCCCTGACCACAACGTGCCTTGCTGTCGGTTTTGTGCTAAATTTAATCAACGCACTATTAAACGTTGGTATATTTTTGATTCTAAATATTTTGGCTCCAGATTTAACTATCCAGAAATGTCGTCTGTTAGCAATCCGACTACCGGGATACCTAAAAAAAATGCAAAGAAAAAGACAGAGACAGACCATCGAGGTCCAAAACTGACGACTAAGCTTCTCCTAAGCCAGTCGCTGGTACTCAGTGAGGCGCTTTCGCAGCCGCTGATACCCACTACTTTTGATTCACAGGCCTCTACTGAGACCCATTCAGTGTCCGGTATGCCGCGAGATACTTTAAGTATTGAACCTGCGGATGTCTCTACCTTAGTTGGGTCCGGAGCTGCTGAGCAGGCACCGGCTTCTGAGGGTGTTTTCAGGCCTAAAGATTTGTACATTAAACCGACGCCATCTTCAAAACTAAGGCCAAAAACTACTTCTATGTTTAAAAAAACGACTCTTGACCCATGTGTACAGGCCCCAATGCTTAAAAAACAAATGATCAAAATGGCTGAGGATTTAATTACCTTGATCAGGGGTACCCATCCCCCTCCTGCTAAGAGGCCTAGGCAAGGCACTGACTATGAATTTTCAGATCAGGTTTCTCTTTCTTCTGATTCCTCTTCTGACCAGGAATGATCTATTCCCACGTATGAGGACTCTGATGCAGAAGAATCTAACTCTTCTGCTTCTCCTCCTGAGGATTTTTCTTTTGGAGAAACTTTGCATACCTTAAAGGAACACTTTCACTGGGAGAGTCAGGATTTCTCAGAATCTAAAAAGAGACTTGGGGATTTCCTCCTTCTTCCACAGCATAGGCCTTTGGCTATACCTCCTGTTCTAGACATTGTTGATGATGTTTTCTCAGAATCCAGTATGGCTCCTGATTCCCTGCCTCTGGCTCCTAGAAAGCCAGACAGATACTACAAGATTCCTGACTCCCACAAACTGCTGACCCTGAAACCATTTCTCAGGGTCCCAAGGGCGTTAAGGCCTCTACTGCTAAAAATCATACACCTGGGTGCTGGGTAGATGGGGTAAGAAGGTTTACACATCTGCAACCATGGCAGTCAGGGCTTAAATATCAACAGCATGTCATGGGTTTACTTAAACAGAAAATTATGTTGATTTCTGACTGTGTGGAAAATAGAGTTGCAGGATTTATTGCATTCAGCTGAACAAGTTGGAAAACATACTTTGCAATGTGGTTTTGATTCCTTGGAGGCCTCTTGCAGGGCTGCTGTAACTGGATCTGTGATAAGAAGGCATGCTTGGCTCAAAGAGCAAAATCTGCCTGACCATGTTAAAGCAAAATTGTTGGATGCTACTTTACAACAGGATAGTCTACTTGGTAATAAGACAGAAGAAGTTTTGAAAAAGATGGAAGATAAAGCTAAATCTATGCAAACTGTAAAAGATTTCCTACAAGTGCAGCCACCCAAGTTCAGTAAGCACTGGCCTACTAAGAATTGGTCCTTTCCAGTACCCACCAGAGCCGCTCAGGTCAAACTCAGACATTCTAAAGGCTCCAGGTTTCAGTCACAAGGAACTTACAGAACAAAGCAATGGGGGTGCCTCCACCTCCAAATCTGGAAGTAACATGGTACCTTCCTACGGTAAGCAGTCTCAATGACTTTCCACTGTAATCTCCAAGCACTTATCTTTTGGCCGCCCCTTTGGGGGGAAACTGGCATTTGATTACAAATGGGTTTTAAATATAGTATCCCTGGGATACAGATTTCATTTCCACACGTTGCCAATTCCAAACGGATGGCCAGACCTGCCTCCAAATCAGTGGGCAGAGGCCCAGAAACAAGTTATGTCCCTCATGGACATGGGAGCTATTCAACCAGTCCCAGAAAAGGAAAAAGGACAAGGTTTCTATTCAAGACTTTTCCTGGTACCCAGAAAAGACAAATCATGGCATCCAATTATGGACTTATCCATTCTGAACACATTTCTGGACATTCTAGAATTCAAGATGCTGACTCTTCTACAGTTACTACCTATGCTAGGCAATGATGTCTGGTTGGTAACTCTAGACTTAAGAGGCATACCTGCATATCTCAATCAGGGAATCTTGCAGAAGATACCTCCGCTTCAAAGCAGGCTATTTGCATTACCAGTTCTCTGCACTGCCCTTTGGCTTATCTACTGCGCCCAGGGTCTTCACAAAGTGCCTGGCACCAGTAATTGCATTTTGCAGGCAAAGAAATATTCAAATTTATCCATACCTGGACGATTGTCGAATTCAGGCAGAAAGCAAGGATGCTCTTCTAAAACATCTGGCGTTTGTAAAAAGGCTTCTAACTTGTCTAAGGTACACCATAAACTAAAAGAAATCACAACTGGTACCCTCTCAAATAATTACATTCCTGGGTGCAAGCTTGAATACAACTGCCCAGATGACTTACCTTGTGCCAGAAAAACAAATTAAATTGATGACTTACTTCAAACAGATAGCCACAAAATCCCAGCTATCTGCAAGACAGATTCTGCAGGCCTTGGGGTTCATGGCCTCCTGCATTCTAATAATTCCATATGTAAGACTGCATATGAGGAAACTTCAGTGGTACCTAAAAAGCTTATGGAGTCTACATTGCCACAGCCTGGAAACAATGATTCCTATCATTCCTTGCCTGCAGCTAGAGTTCCTATGGTGGGCAGAGGCCTGCCACCAAAACAAGGGACTGTCATTCATTCAACCCCCTGCCGCCCAAACCCTGACTACAGATGCATCAGACTATGCTTGGGGGGGCGCATCTGGCAGGGAGATGCATTGAGGACCAATGGAGCCCAAATCAAATGCACTTGCATATCAATTAGAAAGAGATGATAGCTGTACAGAATGCTCTGACAGCCTTCAAGGACTACCTTCATCCAGGACAACTACTGATAAAGACAGACACCACCACAGTCATGTGGTCCATAAACAAGCAGGGGGGTACACATTCCTACCCCCTTTGCAGACTAGCCATGGTGTTGTGGAACATGGCCTTGACTTACCAAATATATCTACAAGCTCAATTCCTGCCAGGAAAGCAAAATACTCTCGCAGATGAACTAAGCAGTAATCTTATGGACCTACACAAATGGAAACTGGATCCACAAATCTTCAGCATGTTGACATGCAAATGGGGGAGTCCAGACATAGATCTGTTTGCCTCACCCCAAAACTATCATTTGGACAAATTCTGCACAATAATTCATCACAAAAAAGCTTGGAAAGTGGATGCTCTATCCTTCAGCTGGAAAAACCTATCAGTCTGTGCCTTTCCCCCTCTGCCTCTGCTCTCCAAGGTCTTACTAAAAGTCAGACAGGAAAAAACAAAAATGATTCTGATTGCTCCAGACTGGCCTCACCAACACTGGTACCCGCTCCTACGCAATATGTGATCCTTCCTCCGTGGTACCTGCCTCAGACACTTCACCTACTGTCTCAGCAGAACAATCAAATTCTGCACACTCAGCTCCAAACTTTGAATCTTGCAGCATGGCTACTCAACTAACTTCACCAATTGCATCTCTCAGCAAACCTGTGATGGATGTCATTTTGAAGACTAGGAGGCCTAGTACTAGAAAATCTTATGCTGACAAATGGAAAAGATCCTGTGTCTGGAACCAAGCACAAGGAATAAGCACAGCATTGCCCAACATTCCTCTGATTCTGCAATACTTAACTGAGATGCTTCACAAGGGCCTATCTTTTTCTTCCATAAAAATCCATGCCTCTGCCATTTCAGCTCATTGCAACACAGAGCCTCCCCTCTTTTCTCATCCTCTCCTAAAGCAGTACCTCAGAGGGGCCAAAAATGTATGACCTCCCAGGAGAGCACCAACTCCTGCATGTAGGGTTACCACCTGTCCCACTTTGCGAGGGACAGTCCCTCTTTGGGCAGTTGTGTCCTGACATAAAATTGTAAAAATGGCAAATGTCCTGAGATTTTAGGACAAAATTATTTCTTATATTTTATATAATAGTTGCATAAAACAGTTATTCTGTATATAAAATACCTAAATGTTATAAGAAACAGAATAAGCAACTAAAATATTACAAGAATAAGCTTTTATTTAAGCAAAAAAGTTAAGTTCTGTCCTTTGTACTGGCCGTGGGTATGTTGGCCTGTAAAATCTGATGTACCAAAAATGTCCCACTTTGGCCATTTGAAAAGGTGGCAACCAATCTGATGTACCAAAAATGTCCCACTTTTGCCATTTGAAAAGGTGGCAACCCTACCTGCATGGGACCTCAATTTTGTTTTGGAAAAACTCACACTACCTCCTTTTGAGCCAGCTGCTACTGCGGACCTAAAATTTCTCTCTTGGAAAACAGCTTTTCTTTTAGCAGTCACCTCAGCTAGAAGGATTTCAGAGCTACAGGCTCTCATGGCAGTGGAGCCTTTCATTATTTTTTACCCTGGCATGGTGGCTGTCAGGACCAATCCATCTTTTATGCCTAAAGTGGTATCTAGTGTGGCCCTTAATCAGACCCATTCATCTGCCAACTTTCTTCCTAAATCCACAGAACAAGGGTGAGCGGATTCTGCATTCATTGGATGTACACAGACAACCAAGATTCTACTTAAACAGGACAACATCTCTAAGAAAATCTGAACAATTACTGGTGGCGTTTGCTGCAGGGGCAGAGGGAAAGGCTATTTCAAAGCAGACTATTTCCAAATGGATAAGCCATTGTTTATGCACCATGGTACACCTGTCCCCAAGGGGATCAGATCCCATTCCACCAGAGCGGCATCTACTTCTGCTGCCTTTCTCAGAGGGGTTCCTATCAGAGACATTCTAGAAGCTGCTACCTGGAGCTCAGTTCATACGTTCACCAAACATTACCATTTACCTCTGTTCTCTAAATCCAGAGCAGGCTTTGCCACTGCTGTCCTGCAGGGCCTTATAGCTGCTCCTAATGCTGTATAAATCCATCCTCCCAACCATAACTTTGGGATTCTACCCAAATGTAATGACTGCAACAGTGAAACACAAAGAACATAGTGCAGTTGTGTACACTTACCATAAATGTAGATGTTTGAGTGTATTCACTGTTGCAGTCCTGGTTACCCACCCTCCGGCCCTCTGTTTTTCTCTTACTATACCTCTACTTTCTTTTACTATGCTTAAAAGCCTTTTTGGTGTATTTGCTTTTGTTTGGAGTATATTTTTTGTGTTTTAAATGATATACATACATATATATATTTTGCTCCCCATTTGGGGGGGCACCTGACATCTGGGCCAAGAAAAGCTGATGTAATGGCGTCGGCTGCATGTTTTATACCCCTGACGACCTGACATCATGGAAGAAGGGACAGCAACTGACACAGGACCAAATACTTTGTTAATCAGGCCGACTGAGGGCAACCTGCCAGCAGATTATCCAAATGTAATGACTGCAACAGTGAATACACTCTAACATCTAAATTTATGGTAAGTGTACACAACTGTACTTTTTTTTTTAGTGCTACTGCCTTTTTTGTTTAGTTCATGTCATCCAGGAAGGGCAAGCCTAGGTGTGGAAGGTAAATTCCACATAAGGACAGTCATGATCTTTGTCTTTTTTGTCTAGGCCCAAATCACAAACACCGTTCCTGTGCTATTTGTCAGGCCTTTGTCGCAAAGCCTTCTTTTAACTTTGAGTCTTAGAGAACCAACATTTGAAAAAACAAGCTAAGGACTTTCTGGTGGGTTCTTTGGGTCCTTCGGCCGAGCCGACTTTGAAGAGGAAGGTCAGTAAACCTAGACCTGAATCCTCTTCTGCTGCACTTCTTTCCACCAACATATCCTTTGAGGTTGGTGAAGACCTGGAGGTACGTTCAGAGGTTGGGTCTGGTTCTTCGGCGGGTATCACTTCATAGGCCGTTAAAAAATCTGACCTAGGCACATCCTCAGAGGCCGTGCAGATGTCTGTATCAGACGGTCAAGGGGAACCATGGCTTGTCATGTTGGAAGGGTCCAGAGACGTTCCTCAAATTATTGTTGGGGAAGAGGTCCCGGTGTCGGTTGTGGAAGGCAGGCCTATATCTGATCCTTCTACTTCCCATGTACTAGAGGTGCATGTTAAGAAAAGCAAAATACTAAGCACCTTCTGGCTCATAGATTGCCTAGGTCAGACTGGAATACTTTTTCACAGGGATTGATTAAGGCTTTAATGGGTCTTAAGCCTCCTCCTGCTGCTTCTGATCCCCTCCTTTACTTTTCCTGTTAGAAAGGTTAGAGAGTAGGAGTTTTCAGAGGATGGGTCTTCATCTGACGAGGATTCCTTGGCATGTTCAACTCAAATTACATCTCTTTTGGAATATCCTTCCCCTGAGGAAGATTCCAATGGTGCAGATTCTCCAGTGGAAGAAATATATTTTTGGGAAACTATTAAGATGAGAGAATTCTTTAAATGGGACGGTTCTCAGGTCTCTGAGGTTCAAAAAAAGATATTATGACCTTTTACAAATGGAATCTCCTCCTCCCTCTGCTGTGCCACCGGAATTGCCAACATTTTTGGGTGCTTTTTCCTCTGCTTCAAAGGTCTATGATTCACAGGCTTCTGCATCTAAATGACCTGACAGATTTTATAAGCTGCCTGACTATTGTAGATTCCTTTACAAAGGCCTTTCAGCTGATCCTGCTGTGGTATCCATTACTTCAAACAAATTTTCTAGGTTGTTATTATCATCCTCTGAGCTTCTCCCTTCGGATAAGTAGAGCAAGATTATGGAAAGACTTGGTAAGAAGGTTTACACTTCTGCCACTTTAGCTTTCTGTTTCATTAACTGTCACACACACGTCCAGATATTCTTTGGCTCTTCTTTCTCAGGTCTCTCAAGCTCTTTCAGGGCTTCCAGATTCTGATATTTTAAATCCGGTTATGTCCCTTTTAGGAGGTTCTTGTTAAGTAGCTCATCACTCAGTCAAATGCAGTTATGATGCAGCAGAAGCATCATCTAGAGCAGCTGCTTCTGGCTCTGTCCTTAAAAGGTATTCTTGGTTGAGCTTCAGCCACTGTTAGATGACATCAAAACAAAACTGATGGATGCTCCTCTGGATAGGATAGCAATGCTCTTTTTTTGGCATAGACTTATTTAAGTCCTCACAAGAAAAGGGAAAGGAACGCCAGGAATTGAAATACATTTTTGTGTCACCTGTCCTTAAATTTCCCAGAAATGTGCCTTCTAAATCTTCTTTTGTTAGGAGACAGACCTGTCCTTATTCTTCTTCCAGCACTAAGAAGACTGTTAGAAGACTTCCTCAGCCTAAAACCTCTCTCTCAGGTTCTACTCCTAAAACAGCCTTTTCTAGATAGGCCAGATAGTCTGTGACTACCAACCATTTCCAAGTCTTACTCTTTCTTCCAGCTTGGGAAGGTATAACTGAGGATTTCTGAGTTCTCTCTATTTTTCAACACTGATATTTCATGACTTGGAAAAATCTTCCTCCTTCAGGAGCAACCTCCTCCAAACCAGTTGGATTTGCTTCCACAGGTTTTAAAGGATTTACTTGCTTAAGGAGCAGTGGTGCAGCGGTAGTGTTGTTGCCTCACAGCAAGAGGTTCTCCCGTTTGATTCTCGACTGGAGTGCGGGGAGTGCCTTCTGTGTGGAATCTGCATGTCCTCCCTGCGGTTGGGTGGGCGTTTGAAAGACATGCGTAAATGGGCGTGCCTTCGTTGAAGGTTGAACGTCAAGCTGGCATCTCGGTGTTCGTGAAAATCTACTGCCAATCATTAGCGGACCGGAGTTCCGCTGTGGCGACCCCTAACTGGGAAAAGCCAAAAGACAACAACAACTTGCTTAAGGAGCAATTCAACATGTGCCTTTGGACCAAAGGGGAAGGGGGTTTTACTTGAGAAGGTTTCTTGTGTCCAGAAAGGAAGGTCCTTGGGGGGGCTCATTCTGGACCTTTCCCATTTAAACACTTTTCTAAAGGTTCCTACTTTCTGCATGCTGTCTTTACAGACTTTGTTTCCTGTAATTCCTCCTCCGGCCTACATGGCCTGTCTGGACATTAAGAACGCTTATCTTCACATCCTTTTTATAGGAAATTTTTACATTTCTCTGTGACTTCCTTGCACTTTCAATTCTCTGCTTTGCCGTTTGGTCTATCCACTGCCCCAAGGGTATTCACAAAGTATTTGGCCCCAGTGATTGCTTATTGCAGGATCAGAGGTATTCAGATATATCCATACCTGGATGGTCTCTATTTTCAGACTCCTCTTCCAGAACAGTTACTTCAGAATTTGCAGTTTGCCGTATCTCGCCTGCAAAGGTTGGGGTTCACAATAAATTTCAAAAAATCCTTTCTTTTCCCTTCTCAGGATCACATTTTCTTAGTGTGCAGGTTAAGATTAGATCTCATGATGGCTTTTCTTCCATCAGAAAAGATTATGTCTCTCGCTTTTTTTTCTTCAGAGTCTTCTGTCTCTTCCATCTCTAACTGCCAGGGAGTTTCTAAGACTACTGGGGGTTTATGGGATCCACAATACCTATAGTGCCCTTGGCAAAACTTCACATGAGGAAGTTTCAGTGGTATCTGAAATCAATTTGGCTGCAGTTTGCTCATCCTCTGGAGTTTGTACTTCCTCTTCCCCCATGCCTGAAATCAAAGCTTCTTTGATGGATTCAGCAATTTTCTCTAAATCAAGGTCTTCTTCTTCACCGGGCTCAACCAACTCAAGAGTTGTTCACAGATGCCTCAGACATAGGTTGGGGGGAAACCTTTGCATCTAAAAAGGTGCAGAGTCTCTGGTCTCCTTCTCAAAGGAAGGAGCATATCTGTATCAAGGAAATGAGGGCCCTCATACTAGGTCTACAGGCTTTCCATCCTCTGTTTCATCCAGGACTTCTGAAAGTGTTTACGGACTACACCACAGTCCTCGGGTGTGTAAACAAGTGGGGTGGGGGCAAAGTCATATCTTCTTTGCAGATTGGCTTTGGTGGCATGAGTCTTGGCTATTCAGTACAAGGTGACTCTTCAAGCAGTTTACATTTCATCAACTCAAAATTCTGTGGCAGACTGTGTAAACATGTCAACGACTCAATCCCACGAATAGATGCTTCACGGGGATGTGTTTCTAGACTTGGCCCATCGGTGGGGTGCTTCTCTAGTGAATCTTTTTGCTTCCCCTCTCAACAGACAACTTCCTTTTTTGTGCTAGATTCCCAGGTCCTCTTGTTTGGAAGGTGGATGCCCTATCTTTCTCATGAAAAGGGATGTTTCTTTATGCATCCCCCTTTCCTCTCATTCAAAAAATTCTGCTCAAGATTCAGCTGGACAAACCAAAAATGTTGCTAGTGACTGCTTTTTGGCTAAGACAGTATTGGTTCCCTCTTCTTCTGCATTTAGCCAAGGGCAATCGCAGCTTACCTCACAGGGTGGACTGTCTCACACATGCAAGAGATTTCTGCCTCATCCACATCTGTCAGCTTTACAATTGACTCTGTGGGTGGTAAACTTTTGAGTCCTTTCACACCCCATTTTCCTGAGGACATGCTTAGGGTACTGCAGGAGGCCGGAAAACCCAGTATTAAGACAATTTTATCTAAATGGAAGAAATTTTCTACTTGGTGTCTTTCACATAATCTGGATCCACTTTCAGTGGATATCCCAGTTCTTCCTTCTTGTGCGAGTTACTTGAGTGGTTTGGCTTATTCCTGAGTGAAAGTTCACTTGTCAGCTATTTCTGCTTGTCTGCCATTGATTCCCCCTTTAGCTTCTAGACTGGAAGTAAAACTTTTTCTCAAAGGCATCTGTTAAATAAAATCAAGAATTCAATACACAGGAGGTTCAGATTCAAAGGTTTACTAGTGTACACCAGGAGGCAAAAACGTACAAGTACAGAATTTTGTCTAACATGAAACAGGAAGCACACAATTTATTTATTTATTTTATTTATTTTTATTTATTTATTTTACATTTGTTAACCGGGCTAGTCTAGCTGGATATATGTCCATTTTCAGTAGAGGCCCGGGGAGAAAAGCTCCTCACATAGATCAATTACAAAGAGACATATAATAAAAGTACAGTAAGGATATACATTTAGTAATAAGAATAACAAATACCTAAGGCACACCAAAAAAAATATACTAGGTCATTAGAAGCATCACAAATAAGAAAGCTAAAGATTAGCAAATTGTTTTTGATAAACTGTTGGAAAGAACAAATTAGTACAGGACATATGAAGGGATTAATGAAGAAATACTAGGGAGGAGAAGAGTGAGACGCAAAGGTCTAGTAAGGAGAGGAGAAGGAGATGGAAAAGAGGACAGGGTAGAGAAAAGGTGGAGTGGGACAGAGCATAAGAGTAGAGCAGCAGGGCGATAAGAAGAACGTATATTTCTGGCTAATAAGTACAGTGAATAGTTATGGTAGAGTAGGGGAATGAAGAAGCTTAGTCAGGAGTCCTACAGGAGCAAAGCCAGTGATTTTATGAAGCCACAATTTTATATAGGTTTAACATTCAAGCTGTGCCCACCTTACTGACGTGGTATGTCACAGAGCATCTACATCACTTTAGCTTACAGTCCTCTATTCATAAAAACTGCTGATGCTGTATATTTTAAAAAAAGTTTTTCTCTGGTAACAGTATGGCCTTGCTATCCACCTAGTCAGACATAATGTCTTTTTGTAAAGTTACTTCTTCAAGGTTTCATATCAGTTCGAATACAATAGCAGATTCAGTCTTTTAATACACATCTTTGTTCTCTGTTACACTTTCTCACCAGCTGCATGCTATCTCAGTAATACATATACAAGGTCAAATCATCCCAGCAGGAAAGAGCAGAAGATTTCATTATTTCACACATTTAATTTCCTGACCCAGCAGATAATCACTTGTGAAAAGCATAAACATTAAAACTTGCTAAGCTAGCATCTGCCAGGGTCGAAGGTCAGCTTGCTTCAAGCCACACTGCAGTTTCAAAACTACTTTACATTTAAACATGAATTAATCCTCTCTGCTATATGATTAATAGAATAAAATGCATTATATACTACTTTGCTTTTAAACTAGCATTTCTCATTTATTCAAATACACATTTTTCTAACATTTTCCCCCCTATTAATACTTTTTATTCTATTTTGAAGTATGCACAGTGTCATTTCATCTCCCAACTTCTTCCACTTAGGATTTTCAGCTAGGTGAGTCATTCAATCTATACTTCAGAAAAAAATGTCATCTGAGATCAATTTTTCAATCTCAATATCTTGGTACAAAGTTTCAGTAACAGATACATCAATAAAACTATAAACTTTTGGTGTTAGCGTGCAGTATAACAATAGAGTGAGTATTACTATACAGACTATGATATAAGATAAGTAATTTGTGGAGTTTTTATCTGGTCGCTGGAGCAAGCTACTCGTTCACTTTGGTTAGGAACAAGTATCAGCCATATGATTTTAGTGGGGGAGGATTAGACTACGCAGCCAACTGTATAGAATTTACGAGTGGCAGACTGATTAAACTTATATTCTCTTATAGATTACATACTAGTGTGTTGCTAACGCTGTGTTTTTAACATTGAATTATACCTTATAACTTGATTTAACATTGCATAATTCTGGCCAACTGAACTGCAAGTGAAAAGGGAAATAATGTAAGCTTTGTCTATGTATCTGCATTCTCCTTTCAGGCACTGTCCTTACTACTCTCCCCACTGGCTATATTCTACCTGTCCTGAGGGTCCCCGCTGGCTATATTCTACCTATCCTGAGGGTCGCTAAATCTGCATAGTACCCACAGCCAAGCTCTGATCATCTGGTGCCTTCAATAGTGCAAAAGACCAAGGTTAATCACTTACCAAAAGTCTAATTTAAAACAAAGTACTAATACATATGTAGAATCGCTAGCATACTGGGTTCAAAGAAACGGCAGTAAAATCCTTCCCAAACATACTAAATCTTCCAAAGATTCTGGAAACAAAAGAGCTCATAAAAACAGCTAGTGTGAGTTGTTTTTCGGGTTACTTGCTGTATTAAAAATCTACTTGCCTGTTTTCACTTGCCCCTAGTCAATTTGGAACTGGATAAACCCCACTCCGCTCGCCCTTGCTGCGCTTGGGCTCACTCCGTGCCCCACCCTGCCCCCAAATTCCGCCCGCCCCCAGTAGTCCTACATTTATAGCTAGGTAGCCACACCCCTCCTTCTTCCTCAGCCATACAAATTCACTTCCCTGTTACCCCCCACCCCCTTTCTAACACCAAAACCTCCCACCCCTTTCTAACACTAAAAACCATAGGCTCCTACATTCCTCCTATAGCAATGCACCATAACTCAGACAACAAAACCCGCCCTACCCACCAAAAGAAGGGCAACACTAAAAACTATATCTTTTTTGCTACCATTAATTACTGTACTATACCTAATAACCAAATATGAAGACCAGCCCTACTCAGGATTCCATTACCCTAGTTATCAAACTAGTGCTCCCCTATCCCTACTCAGTAACAAACACATAACCCAACAGCTACACAGTAAAACTTATAATTCTAATTACTACTACCCTTGTAAACCAGACCAAACATGCCCCAAATCTAAAAATGATCAGAAATTACTATAGAAACTTATGAGACTATTGGAATATCTCAGGAAAAACATCACTAAAGATGGAGATGTCCACCCGAATCCTGGCCCTTCATCAATGACCAACTCAAACAGCCCACCACCTTTTCCAAGATCTACTAACTCCCTCCAAATCTGCCACTTAAATATTAGAAGCATCAACAATAAGATACACAATCTACATGCTCTCTTTTTTTTCTCAAAAATCTCTTTATTGATTTATGAAATATAACCAAACAACAAACAGCAAAACATTATACATTTAGTCATTTAGGAGTTGATTGAAGTTATACAACTAGTAAAAGTCATTACAACTCATGACAGTGAGATAAAAAAAAAAAAAAAAAAAAAAAACCAACAAACTTTATGTACAATATATACAAATGGTAACCAGTTAGTGAAGGATAACATAATGTTGTGAACATTTGAGTATGTGAAGTAAGTGAATGAATAAATCCCACACTGTACAAAAAAAATAATTTTAGAATTTATTAGTCATAATTAATAATAGAAAGGACCTTCTCCATTACTTTATTAATTAAAGCCATCTTTTTAGGACTTTTTGGCAGAGTCTTATGTGCTGAAATGTACAAATGAGCCATTGTTCTAAAGGCATTCCAACTCAAATTAGTATGGTCAAGCCAGTTTCTGGAGATGTAAAGTTTCATGAGAGAGCAAATAAATATGAACACATATGTATCTGATTTGGAGAGATGTACTGAAGGTATGTGAAGAATGGCAGTTTCCCAGGATAGAGTGGATTTATGATAACCCATTTTCTGTAATCTTACTTTCAAGGAAGTCCAAAGTTTATGTGAGTAATGACAGTACCAAACGATGTGTAAAAGGTCTGCATCAGGAAAGGCGCAACAAGGGCAAGAAGGAGAAATATTTGCATCAAATTTATTAAGTTTGGAGGGAGTGTAATAGGCATTATTATTAATCATCAATTGGGTATAGATTAATTTCTTGAAAGGAGAGTGTTTCAGAGTGTTTCTAATGGCCAAGAGTTTTTGTTTCTCATTTAATTGAGAATTATGCTTATCCCAGAAATTAGAAAAGAGACATACAGAACCTTGTAATATTTTATTTAACAGGTTATAGGATTTTGACAACATTTTCTCAGGTAACAATAATGTTCTAATTAAAGTTTCTAGATTATTAAAGTCTTGCTCTCTCGGCATAATGTGAGTGAATTTAGCCTTAACCACCTCTCTTAGCTGACGAGGACTGTGGTATATCTACAGTTAGCTTTCAATGTAATTCGAAGATTAGCCAAGGACAAGTCTTTATATTTAAAGAGATCCCAAACAATCAAATTTTTAATAAGGGGATAATTTGTTAGATTAAATGGTGTATTATCTAACATTAGATTGGGATTAAGATGTAGTGGTTGTAATAAGTGGAAAATATTATCAAAGTTAATTAGTTTTAATAACTCCTGAAATCCTTTGATCTTGTGTTTTAAGAAATTTGAGATTTTAAGAGAGTTCAGAATATCTAAGGAGATGAATGGAATGGCATCAGGGTTTATGTTCTTGGAAATAATGTAGTGATGCCATATTTTAGCCCAAAATGGTGAATGATTGTGTTGAATATTATTCAGGTTAGTAATGAAGAGAAGTTTATTTGCCGAAACAATTAAATGATAGAGATACAAATTAGGTAAACCTAAACTACCCCTTTCTTTGGAAGTTGTTAATTTAGAATAAGAAATCCTAACTGTTTTAGGAAACCATAAAAATTTAGCAAGTTCTTTATTAACTTTATCAAAGAAAGATTTAGGAATGATTTGATCAGAAGAGTTGAATTGGTAAAGAAATTTGGGAAGAATATTCATTTTAATAATTGCTGCTTTAGACAGAAGTGATAAGTTAAGACGTTCCCACCTACGCATGTCTGACATTGTTGTCCATAATTTATGTAAATTATTTTGAAATGAAGATAGGCTATTATGAACTATGTTAATACCCAAGTATTTAACCCCATATGATATCTGATAATAGGAGTCCGGAAATAAATGGTTTATGTGCCAGATGATTTACAGGAAAGATATGAGTCTTTTGGGAATTGATATGGTAATCTGATGCTAGAGAAAAAGTTTCAATGGAATTAATAATTTTTTTAAGATCTGTGATAGGAGTTTGAAAGAATATAACTAAATCATCTGCAAAGGCTGAGAAACGTAAATTATTGTTTAAGATCTTAGGAATCCTATGAAATGTGTTTTGAGCAATGAATAAAAGTAGAGGTTCTAAATACAAATTAAAAAGAAAGGGAGATAAGGGGCATCCTTGTCTCGTACCACTAGTAATCTTTATAGGGGGTGATGTGAGTCCATTAATATATAATTTGGTAAAGGATTCATTGTAAAGAGTTTTGATTAAATTAATATACGTGATGGGAAAATTAAAGCAGGACATTGTTTGAAAGAGAAAATCCCAGTTTACTCTATCAAATGCCTTCGATGTATCAAGAATTAGTGCATATATTGGGTTATTGTCATTTTTAGTAAGATGAATGATGGATTCCAGAGAGATAGTGTTATCCCATGCATGTCTGTGTGACATGAAACCAGTCTGTTCTTGGGAGATAATTGATGATATTACCTTTTTCAGTCTGTTAGCCAGAATGGAGGATAAGATCTTGATGTCTATATTGATTAATGAAATTGGTCTATAATTATGAGGGTCTGTTTTATCTTTGTTGTTTTAAAGAATTAAAATAGTTTTTGAAGTATTCCAATGAAGATCAGATATTTCATTTATTTTTATGCAATTATAAACTTTGAGTAGGAAGGGAGCTATTACAGACTTAAAGGATTTAAAGAATTCAGAAGTAAAACCATCCGGACCTGGGGATTTACCAGTTTTGAGACTATCAATCGCCTCAGAAATTTCTAGAAGACTAAGTGGGGCCGAAAGAATGCTTTGCTGATTTTCCTTCAGAATAGGAAATGCTATAGACCCTAGGAAATTTTTAATATGAAGATTAACTGTTGACTTAGAAGTTTTAGAATATAAATCAGTATACAACAATGTGAAAAGTTGCATAATTTCCTTGTCCGTGTTGTATAGTTGATTTTTGAATTGTATAGGCGATACTTTGGGCCTGTCAGGTATATTTTTAATTATCCTAGCTAAGGTTTTTGAAGGTATTTGAGCCCATTCAGAGTAAGTGACTAATAATTTTTGCTCCTGTAATGAAAGATTATTTTGATGTAATAAAATCAGTTCTTTTTGAGTATCTATAATTTGTTTATAGACATCAGAATCTGGAATTAATCTGTATTTGTTTTCTAGAGACTGAATCTTTAGTTTTAACAAGGTTTCTTTGTTATTGAATTGTTTTTTAAGGTATGAGGCCTTACTAATAAGCATACCCCTTAACCTAGCCTTACAAGCTGCCCACTGGATATCATAGGGGATATCTGTAGATTCTAAGCTGTGTTCCATATCCTGAATTATACCTATACATAATTTACTAATTTCTTTATTAGAAAGCAAATTATTGTTCATTGTCCAACAATTCCTTTTAAATATATGAGCCGACTTGAAATCTAGATTTAATTTTAATAGAATTCTAGAGTGATCTGAAAAAAATCTAGGCTCAGTAATAAAATCCACTAACAAATGTGAAAGCGAATTAGATAGGAGAAAAAAATCTAATCTTGCCCAAGAATGATAGCATTTTGAATAATAGGTGTATATATCTTTTTTCTCTGAATATTTAATGAGTTGTAGAGGGTCTATAAGATTATATTCCATTATTAAATCTTCAAGAGCTAATGATGCTTGATGATTATGTGTAGAGGAAGAACTAGTTCGGTCTATGTCAGGGTTAATCACTGCGTTCCAATCTCCACCCACAATAACATAATGGTCTTTGTAGGAAGAAAGGATACTATATATTTGCAAAATGAAAATATGTTGATAATTACAAGGACCATAAAGGTTTAGAATCAGAAGTGGTTTATCAAGATTGAGAAAATTATTAGTAAAGTAGCACCATCTACCCTCCTTGTCAAATTTTTCTTCGATAATAAGTCCCTGAAATTTTTGCTTAATTATGATTGCCACCCCTCTGGAATTAGAAGAGTCACCAGAGGCTATTATTTTTTGGATCCATTTTTTATTTGTACCTCTGTACCAATCCTCTCTAGGTATATGTGTTTCTTGTAGAAAACAAATATTGGCTTGGGATTTATAAATTAAATGGAATAATAAAGATTTCTTATCTTTATTCTGGATCCCTCTTACATTCCAGGAGTCCACTAATAACAGACTAGCCATATAACATCTAAAGGTCCTTTAGAAGAGAAGGAGTAAGTCAAATATTTTATAAAGAGAGAGAAATTGAAAGTGAATGTCATACAAGAAAGAAAACATAGTTTTAATAAGATGATAGTTCTGTGTAAATGTATGTAGCAGTATAGGATCAAGATCAAACTCATTATCTTCCTTCATCCCTAACCCAGTGCCTACCCACCTAAACTTACCTAATGAAGGAAGACAAATATACCAAAATATAAGATGTAAATACGTGGTCACCATAATCACCAAAGTGAGGAGAACAGAATTAGGTAAAGTCCTAAAAAGGACTAAAATCAAGTTAACAAAACTAAACATATTTACACAACAATCTAAATACAAGATGCCCGACACCCACATTCCCCATTCCTCTGTGTATTCACAAGCTCCTGTAAAGATAAATATGAATGTAGTAAATTTAAGTAAAACAAACTAAATCAACAATATGTAATGAGAATGTCAAGAGATATAATGAGATCTAAGATATAATTAAAAAGCAATAATATAGCTGGACATTAGTAAACCTATATGACTGTGACAATGCTTAAATAAATGTCATAAGCTATAAATAATAAATATAATTAAAAAAAAAAACAAATATTAGTGATGAGATATAACATTATAATACCTAAAAGTTAATAAACTTATAAGGAGAGTTAATTCTAAATAATCTTCCCCAATCTAGACCCCATTTCTTTTGTAAAGTTGAAACAAATGTGAGAGCTTTTTTGGTAATAAAAATACATAACTAAAATAATATATTGCCAAATTAAACATATGAAATCATATTGTACCAACATACTGAATATAAATTTAAAATCTATGTAACCAGATGATAATAAAAATAGGTGGGAGACTCTTGATGAAACATATTATTATTGTGCTCAAATATGGGTGTATCTTTAAATTAGGGTATCTAAATACGGCACCTTAGATAGTAGACCAAAGACTACTATACCTCTAAATATTCAATGTTGAATAATACACATTTAAAATGAATAACATAATATTCCTAATAATGAACTTGAAAAATAAGTATAGTTATTTACAAGGTAATAATGAAAACAGTAATAAGAAACAAGACCCCTTATTGGTTGGGTCATTATTATAGAATCAGATGAGAGAGAAATAATCTTACAATAAGGCATATTTAAATCTATCCATCAATGTTTCCAGCAATAATGAGTAAAAAATTATATGACCGGAAATGTTAACCTATTGACCAAACAGCTGAAAATCCTATGTACAAACATCATCATCACTGGCACAGCACCTGTTCATCCAGTTAGATAACTGTCTCAATGATATTACAGGACTTATGCTTATGATGGACATACCAGAAAGTCAGAGTGTATGCTATTAAGTAAACATTGCTTGTCTAAATAAAGGAAACATTACGTGTATTAGACTGAGAATAGGGACATTATGAATAAATACTAGTGTTAATGCACTTGTTGCAGTTCAATCCTTAATAACACTTTCGTATTCAAATATCTGTAAGTGAAAAGCAGTTTAGGGCATAACTAAGTAACTGGCACATTTGAGAACTCATGTTTAGAGTTCCGCTTTTAAAAGCAATGTTTAAACATGACAATGAAGTGATTTAGGCATACTGTACTTCCGCATGTCTGTATGTAGCGCTGTGAACGCGAAGAGATCTATCCACAGCGTACAAATCTTCAGATCGCACTTGATGTAAAGAAAAAACAAGATTACACCTAAGGATTCAAGATAAATAAAACAGCACTCAAACTCGCCTCGTAATAGTTGAAACTCTTGGCAAGGACAGCATCACGAAGCAAGGAATCCATACTTTTCATGTACGAAAGACTGAAGGGATCAGATTACCAACTGCGAACACATCAAAAACCAGTAGCCAAGCAACAGAAGGCAAACAGACATTTGGGGTGCTACAAACAATATGAACATATGCCAAAACTCTTATGTGTGTCCATGTCATCAAGCAGGCAAATAGGAGGGAAATTGGATTGTGCCTGACTTGAGAAAGACAACATCCGAAAACTAACCAGGTTAGTAACGCTACACAAGCGCGAGGATTTAAATGATTTTCACTGCCCTCTATTTGAGTGACAGCTATGCTTGAAGGCATTATTACCTCCTAAACTCACTGGAAAATATATGCACAGAAATTATAAAATCATTCAATTCTGAAATAAATGTTTAAAAACATTGAACAGCACAATAAAAACATTAAACTCATAAACTGCAATGTCGTACCAGTTTGAATTTCCTATGTTAAAACTGTCACATATTCTGTTATTTATGAATGTCAATAAGGAAATATACATTCACTAGCTGTGAATTGAGAGTACTTACACTAGAAAGGAAGAGTTATTTATTGTGCAACAGAGACAGGAAGGACCTTGAATACTTTTAAAAAAATATCTTTTGCTTCTTGTGGTTCTGTAACAGAATAACTTTTATCCTTGATGCTGAAAGAGAGAGTGTTTGGATACTTCATCCGAAATTTTATCCCCCTTTTTATCAGGTCTGCACAATAAGGTGAAAGTTTCTGTCTGTTCATTTTTATTTGTGGAGGTAAATCCTGTGAAAAAGTCAGCTTATGGTTGTTCCACATAAGATATTTTTTACTTTTAGCTGCATCTAGAATACTTTGAGTGTCTTGATAGTTTAGTAATCTTGTGTAGATAATCCGAGGTGAAGTAGAATCTTGTCTGGCACGCAGGGCTCTATGGGCTCTTTCAACAATTAAGATATTTGTGGTTGTCTCACAGTTAAGTAAAGCCTTGAATATTTGTTTAGTCACTGAGATTAAGTTCTGATTATCATAGGATTCAAGTAGTCCTCTAATTATTATGTTATTTCTACGAGATCTTGCTTCTAAATCCAGCAGTTTAGCTTGTAATTCTGTAAGGAGAATGTCTTTGGATTTTAATTCACATTCAATAGAATCCGTTCTTATTTCCATATCTAGACTTTTATTTTCCAGTAGATCCATTCTATCATTTATCTGCTTTAGAGTTTTACCAAAGTCAGTAAATTGTTCAGAGAAACTCTGAATAGCACTTTGTATGTGCTGTAATGCTATCTTTAAATCTTCTAAATAAAAATTGGAGTCACTTTTATCTTTAGCACTTACTTTAATGTTCTCAGTGGCTTGTTTGGTGGTTCTTAATCTCTTAGATCCAGTGTCTTTCTCAGGAGAAAGCATAGAGGAGAATTTGGCCTTGGTAGACTGCGTCTCCATGGAGTCAGAGTTGCCAACCATGCCCAGGAAGGAGGTGTGAACACAGGAATTCTGACACAGCAGGGAGCTTCAATAGTGCACGTGCCCAGAAACTGTTGAGGCCAAAAAAAACTCTGAAGTAAAATAGAATAAGAATTGCACTCTTTCGAAAAATAAATAGACCCCGAATGAAGAAGATGTATCAGAGATACTTTCTGTAAAAAAATCTGTGGAAAAATTTCACTTAAAAGTTGTTAAAATAGCAGGTAATTCCAATGCTGTGAGGAGCTCAGTGAATAGGGAGCTGTCTAGCCGGCGACCATCTTGGAATCCCATCTACATGCTCTCTTAGCTACCTACCTCCCAGATATTATGTGTTTAACAGAAACTTGGCTAAAACCAGGGACCAAAGACAATGAGATTATACCACTGGGCTACAATATACATGGAGCTGACCATATAAAAAAAAGGGTGGTGGTATTGCAGTGCTCTACAAAAGCAATCTAAACGTCGTTTTTAACCCCACGCAACCACCCCAAATCTCTAATGCTGAAATACTTGCTCTAAAACTACAGCTAAATAAAGAAAAAAGTATAAATCTAATTGTAATGTACATCCCCCCCTGGGAAAAACTCTGACACGCTGGAGAACATCCTAAACTGGCTATCTAATAACTACCCCCAGGAATCTATAATCCTGGGCGATGTTAACATTGACTGGAACCTATGCTCCTCAGAGACCAACCCCACCCATATACATCTTCATGGGTTCTCACAGACCATAACTACCTCTACCAGAGTTGGGAATTCTAACCAAAAAGAGAGTATCCTAGACTGGATCCTTATAAACAGTCAGCCCCATATGTATATGTCTGGGACCCTCCCAAATGACCTCAGTGATCACCTTATCACATACATAAGGAAAAATAAAACAGGTAGTTCTACACCTCCCACGTATAAGTCAATTAGAAACAAGAAACAAGAAACATTTCGCCCTTTCAAAGTTTAAGATGGAACTTAAATCTTGTAACTGGGCAAGTCTTAAGCATCTCCCCCTAGAAGAGGAAGTTTCTAAGTTCAATACCACTTTCCTAACCATACTTGATACTCATGCCCCAAAAAGATTAATCAAAACTAAAACAAATATTGCACCTTGGCTTACAAAAGACTCCAAATCCAAAATTAAACTCAGAAACAAAACCTGGGAAAAATGGCGTACAACCAAATCACCCTTAGACCGCATTAAATTCCAGCAGCAAAGAAATGACAAAAAAAGCCATATTAATGGACAAAAAAAACTACTACTGCCAACTACAAAATAAACACCAAAACAACCCTCAAAAATTCTGGGCAGGTTTAAATAACCTTCTCCATCCTGGGAAATCCTCCACTCCTACCCCAGAAAAAATATCAGATAAAAACCCAGAAGATGTAGCCAATACCTTTAACACTTTCTTTACGGATACTATCCAAGCCTTGGCTAACCAACCATCTACCACTGCCTCCCCTGTTACAGAACTCACTCCTAAAACTCTTCACACTTTCAACCTACAACCAGTCTCTACTTCCATCATTCGATCCTTACTACAAAAGCTTAAGCCAACTACCCTCTCCGCAGACCTTCTGCCAGCTGAATACTTACAACAAGCTGCAGACGTCATAGCTTACCCCATCTCTATACTAATTAATCGTACCATTTTAGAATCTACAATTCCCTCAATTTGGAAAATATCCTACGTAATCCCACTCCATAAAGGTGGCTCATCCACTGAATTATCAAACTACAGGCCTATAGCCAAAATGTCACCGCTGGCCAAAATCATGGAAAAATGTCTACACAAACAACTCCTCCACTATCTTATCCAGAACAAACTACTGACCAGTTCACAACATGGCTTTAGACCCAACCACAGCACAACTACGGCCCTCCTCTCTTTTACAGACATAATAAATCATAACTGGAATAACAAAAAATTATTATCGGCACTCTTTCTGGACCTGTCCAAGGCCTTCGACATGGTTAACCACCGACTACTTCACGATACCCTAAGAAATCTCCACCTGGATAACCTAACATTAGATTGGTTCCAGGCCTATCTCTCTGGTAGGAAACAAGCAGTACTTTGGCAAAATAAGCTGTCCAACCTCCTTCCAAACACCATTGGGGTTCCTCAAGGGTCCATACTGGGACCACTTCTCTTTTCAGTCTTTATTAATGACCTCCATAAAGCCATCCCTGAGGCCACCTGTATTCAATATGCTGACGACTTGACATTAGTGTGTTCTGACAAATCTCTAGATAACCTACTATCTAAAACCCAATGCTGTTTTACAGCAATAGAAAATTGGCTATCTGGACGTCAGCTAATACTGAATCCAAACAAAACCAAATTGTTACTCTTCCATCCAACCCAAAAACCCTCTTACACTTCCTTTACCATACAATCAAATAATGGGACGATTATCTCCCCAGACTCCTACACTAAACTATTAGGAGTGACCATTGATAATAAACTCAGATTCGACATCCACATTAATCAAACTATTAAAACCGTTAAGAAACTGGGGTCACTATATAGAATCAAATCTTTTCTAACACCAATTGCAAAAGTTACCATTGCCCGTTCTCATTTACTCTCTACCCTTCTATATGCCTCCCCAATGCTTACCAACCTTAATAAATCTGACCTAAATAAACTCTCATGTTCCTACAATCATATTGCCAGATTTGCAACTGGTACGCCATATAGAACCCATCATTGTATTAACCTAAAAATCCTCGGCTGGATAGAACTCCCAAACCTTCTCCAGCAGAACCAACTCATTGAGGCATTTAAAATACTCAAACACCCTGAAAAGTCTCCAGCACTGGAGAACTTAATCATACCATACATCAATCTAAATAGCCTTCGTTCTTCGAGCAGGACACTTCTTCAAACAGTTAAATCCTGTAACTCTGGAGGCGATGCTCTATTTGCCAATGCCATTGGTAAGATATGGAGCTCCCTTCCTTCCAGTATCACCACCATTACCTCCCTACCCCACTTCAAAAAAAGTCTAACCCACCATTTCCAGTCTCACTGGCTTTGCCAATGCTCATATCCGGATTAACTTCTTTCCAAAAGCTGATTTCTTTTCTCATCTATCCAGCAATCTCCTTCTTTTGAACTCTCCGTGACCTTCTCTCGCACCCCCTTAAGAATTTCTCCTTTCTTCTTATTCTTACCTAAGATACTTCTTACACCTTTGAAAAGAGGACTACCTAGTATAAGTAAAATTACGCTGTTGTCCGTGTCTCATATTTTCTCAAGGATGTCTTGTCTATGACTGCTATTCATGAGATAAATTTTTTTTTTTATTAATTCCATATATGATATGCCTTTTTTCTCCAATTATGTTTGTTAATTACAATATGTATTAATATGTATCTGTGTAACTTGTATGTAACTCACTGTCAATGTGGAGCTTTTCTCCCCGAGCCTCCGCTGAAAATGGACATATATCCAGTCGGATCTTCCCAGTCAACAAATGTAAAATAAAATAAAATAAAATCTTTGATTAATCTTTTCATGCAGGGAATTCCACAGCAAACACATGCTCCTATTAGGAGTATACCCACACAAATGGCAATCAGAATATTCATTAGGATGGAACCCCACCCCCAAATAGATTCTGGAAAAAGGCCGTCAGTGGGCTTGGGCCTGGTTCAGTCATGGCTGATACTTGCTGAATTTACCTCTAGGTGGTTATTAATTTCATGCCTGTTATCTGGTATATACACACAGCATTCTTCTTTGATAAGCGTGCACGTACCACCTCTCGCCGCTAGGGTGAAATCAAGAGCCATTCGATTTTGTAGCACAACAGTTCTCATTGCATTCAGTTCATCAGTCACCAGTTCTAGGGCAGAAAAAGTTGCATTACTCATTACTTCAAGAAGTTTCGACAACTTCCTCCGCTCCCAGATCAATTTGACTGCTCCATAGGCTGGGAATATTCCTGCCCAAGATATAACACTGTCACTCAAGTCCATATGAGTCAATTTGCTTTTGTCTTTCACGGCATTATGATCTTTCCAGCCAGCTTCAGTCTTTCCGACTGGATTCATAGGTTTTTCAACTGGACCTTCGGGTTTTCGAGCTGCTTCTCTCACGTTTCGTATCTTACCCAAAGGTAATTCTGCAGTATGTTTTATTGCCGGAACCAAATAACCCAAAAAACAACTGCCGGACCAATTCTCAGGTAACCATTTATATACCTTTTCCCCCACAAATAAAATAACAGTTTTCTACTTTAGTACTACTACGCATCAGCCCTGCATGAAACATTTTCTGATCTATAACTGACAATTGTTTAAACAAAACTGGATTCTTGTGAATGTCATTCATGGTTGTTTTCAATGAGTTCAAATATGAGTCATAATTAGTATTGCAAAAAGTATTGCCATTACTATTCTTAATATAACATCGGTAAGATATGGTTATATTACAATTGCTCCAGCCCACCTGGAGGGTATTATTTTTATAGAAACATACAATTTCTTTTTGTGTGACAGGTAAAAATAAAGCTATTTTGTCCTGTGATCTCACAGTTCCTGTATCGAAGAGTAAATTCTCCCAAGTCTCATTTATCCCCAAAGGGACAGCGGACATTCGGTCCTCCGTATGCTGTTGGTATAGCTGTACAAACCCAGCAATTTGAAATGTTCATAGCCTCTGCATATACACAGTTCATGGCTAGGTATATGTTAAAATTTGGATGCCAGTCTATAGACGTTTCATCACGCCTTCCCACTTTCACTTGTGTGGTTGTGTGTAGGATAAACCACAACAAGAGGAAAATTGTCACAATTACAGTCAATAAATGTACACTCAACAAAATGATTATGCAACATCTCTGGGGTTGATCTAAATTTCTATTCGCTTTGTTTTTGACCATCTCGGTCTGGTTGTGTATCAGTCACAAAGTTTTTATCAAGTTGAAAGTTCTTTACCGGTTTGCAGTGTGTCAAATGAACCCAGGACGTCCTCTCGGCCACTCTGACTGCAGTAGGCGTTGCCAACAGAACCTGGTACGGTCCCTCCCACTTTAGACTCGCCCAATTCTTCCTTTTCGTCACTTTCAGCCACACAAATGTCCCTGGGGCCAAGACTGCTTCAACCGGTCTGGTCTGTTCCTTATCTGAAAAGAGTTAAACTGCAAAACAGATTTATTTGTTAACAGTTTCCTCATATAACTAGCTAATGAACTGTCAGCCTGTTGCTCTGCAGGCATGAGAGCTTTCCACTGAGGCACATAATATTCTCTCCCAAAAACCATTTCAAAGGGAGTCAAACCCTTTACATTTGGAACCGTTCTCGTACTCAGCAGTGCCAAAGGCAGACAGTGTATCCAATTCTTTTGGGTTTCCTCAACTAGCTTCCTAAGTTTATTTTTGAGGGTACCATTGTACCTTTCCACCAGTCCTGCCGACTGTGGGTGGTAGGCACAATGGTTCTTTAAGGAGATACCAGAAAATCTCCCAAGTTGCTGGATTGTCTGGTTTACGAAACGAGTGCCGTTGTCACTATAAATCCTTTCTGGAATGCCAAATCTAGGGATTACTTCTTTTATCAGGGCTTTCGCCACTGTTGCTGCATCCGGGTTTTTGGTTGGAAAAGCCCCATTTGGAAAACATGTCTACAATAACTAAACAAAACTTTTTCCCTTCACACTTATTCAATTCTATGAAATCCATACAAATAGTATGGAACGGATATGGTGGTATAGGAAAACTTCCTTGCTTGGTTTTAAATGCCCCTTGTGCATGGTGCTTGTTAAAAGTATGACAAGCTGCACAAAATTTTTGTGTGTAATTTGTGAATCCATATGTTTGGAATATTCGGTTTACTAACTGTACCATCCCCCCTTTTGAGACATGGCACTGCCCATGGCTCAACAAAGCTGCTTATCTAAATAAATTAGATGGCAATATCGTTTTTCTCTCTTTGGAAATGTACAGTCCATTCTCAAGAATTGCACCTCGTTTTACCCATTTTTGTTTTTCTGCCTTTGTAGTAAGCGTCTGCATTGTTTTTAACATGTCTAAATCTAAAATCTCAGAGGGTTGTAATTCCTCATTCAAAAGTAAAGTTTCTGAGTCTGAGGCTGCTTGCTTTGCAGCTGCATCAGCTCGTGCATTGCCTTTTGAAATCTTATCCTGTTGTTTCGTATGAGCTACACATTTACAAATAGCTACTTTGGTAGGTAACTGAATAGATTCTAATAACTCCAAAATAAATTGCGCATGATTAATAGGTTTTCCACTAGATGTTATCATTCCTCTATATTTCCATTGTTGTGCAAATACATGTACTGTAGAAAAAGCATACTGATTATCAGTATATATGTTTACACACTTGTTTTTTGCTAAAGTACATGCCCGTGTCAAAGCTATCAATTCTGCTGCTTGTGCAGATAAGTTATGTGGTAAGGATTGGGCTTCTAAAATTTCAGTGTCTGTAACTACTGCATACCCTACCAGATTCTTCCCTGTAGGACCCCTTCTGCATGAGCCGTCCACGTAATATGTCACCTCGGCATTATCCAAGGGCATATCTGTCAGGTCTTGTCTAGGTAAAGCTAACTGTTCAATTTCCTGCAGGCAGCTGTGTGGTGTGCCATCCGCAGGAGTTGGAAGTAATGTTGATGGATTTAATGTCGTACATCGTTCAATTGTCATATGAGGTTGACTCAGCAGTATAGTCATACATGAAAGATGTCTAGCAGGAGAGAGGTATGCCACTTTTTCTTGCAGTAAAATTATTGCAACTGCATGAGGCACTCTCAATGTGAGGGGGTGGAATAACACCACTGAAGCCGAAGCCTGTACTGCCATTGCAGCTGCAACTACTGCTTGTACACAGTGAGGCAAAGATTGCGCCAGGCAGTAAAATTATTGCAACTGCATGAGGCACTCTCAATGTGAGGGGGTGGAATAACACCACTGAAGCCGAAGCCTGTACTGCCATTGCAGCTGCAACTACTGCTTGTACACAGTGAGGCAAAGATCGCGCCACTGGATCTAACTGCAATGAATAATAGGCTATGGGGCGTTGCTTATCCCCATGTTGTTGCGTCAATACTGACGTCATATATCCTTGCTTGCAATCTACGGTCTGAAAGAACCGTTTGTGATAATTTGAAAGTCCTAAAACTAATGAAGAAGCTATCAACTGCTTCAACCTGCAGAAAGCCGTTTCTGCTTCGGGTGTCCATTGTAAGATAATCTTGTTCTGCCATTGGTGTCTTATATATCAAGTCAGTCAGTGGAGCAGATTCCAAAGCATAATTTGGTATCCAGCTCCGACAGAAATTAGTTGTACCCAAGAAAGACATCATTTCCTTCTTGGTTACTGGTTTGGGTGCTTGCAAAATCACTGTTTTTCTTTCCTCGTCTAATATTCTACTTTCATTGGATATTACATATCCCAAGTATCTAACTTGTTTTCTCCAAAGTTGTAACTTACTTTTGTTTACTTTGTGTCCTTGTGTTGCTAAAAATTTTAATAACGCTATAGTATCCTCCCTGCATTGTTGCTGGGTGGGGGCTGCTAGCAAGATGTCATCTACATAAAGTAGAATTTGACTACCTCCCGGTGGGGTAAACCCTGCCAGGTTGCTAGCCATTTCTTGTGCAAATATTGTTGGGCTCTCACAATATCCCTGTGGTAGTCGAGTATATGTATACCTTTTACCCTGAAATGTAAATGCAAACCAATATTGACTATCAGGATGTATAGGTATCGAGAAAAAAGCATTGCTGATATCTACCACAGAGAAATACTTCTGTTGCGGTTTTAAATCATTTAACAAAGTATGTGGGTCTGGCACCGTAGGTGCTCTAGGTATTACTGCATTATTTACAGCTTGTAAATCTTGTACCATCCGCCATTCCCCATTTGCTTTTTTAACAGGAAATAGGGGTGTATTACATGGTGAATCAGGAGATTCTACCAGTACTCCTTTGAGTAATGCTGCTATTATAGGCTTAATTCCTATTTCTGCATCCTTTCTCAAAGGGTATTGTCTTTTCTGTGGTCTAAAAGCTGACTTTGGGGTAATTGTAAATGGTCCTGCTATTTGAATAAGTCCTACATCTGACTTGCCTGTTGACCAAAGAGTTGTTGGAATTTCACATAAGGCCTTTTCTTCTTCTTCTAATAAAAATGCTAATCAGCTGTATTCGCTAGATTGCAAGTGTACAGCTGGATGTGTCTGTGTCAACCAATTCAGTTTTTGTTTTTGTATCCCTTGTTCTGATAGTTCTAAATCAGTCTGTTTCTCCCATCTTGTTACTTTTTCTCCTAAGTCTGCCCATTTTACACTTTTGTTCTTTGTCAAGCTGACATGTGGTAATCGATTTGATCTATATAATGCAAGGAATTCTTGAGGTAATGAACAGCTAACTACACTGTTCCCCTCAGTATCCCAGTACAAAGTACGCAATACTAGTCTAGTTGCACGATTTCTGAACAATTCTTGCTCATACTCTCTATCAGGTCCTTGTGTAGTACAGTGTAACAAATGCTGTCGATCAGTGTCAAGGGAGGGGGCTTCACTGATGGCTACGTTAATCAGTTCCTCGGTTACTGCCCCTGGACCAGTCGTGACTAGGTCCTGGCTGTACCAGTAAAAAGTTTCACCCTTTGATCACACTACAAAGGTATCCATTTGTCTCTGTGCCTCCATACCTTGTACAGTTGGAACTACTGCTATGCCAAATATCTGCATAAGGTCCCTGCCCAATAGGTTTACTGGACACTTTGCAGAAACAACAATTTTACTTCTCTGGGTCATACCTGAAACAGGGTCAGTTATTGCTATATCATGGGAAAGTGGTTCCTTGTATAGCTGTCCGTTTGCTGCTTTTACTAGTATATAATCAGGTAATTCAGAATGTTTTGGTAACTTGGAGGGGTGTATCAAAGTCTGTGACGCTCCTGAGTCGCACAGGAATTTGACTTCCCTTCCCTCCACCAGAAGTGTAACTTCCGGTTTCGTATCTGCTAAGTAGAGCTCTAAGCTCAATAATGCTAAGTCCAAAATTTCACTTTCTTCATCCTCCATATCTACTTGCACTTCCTCTACTCCTATCACATTTACATTTGTTTTCTGTTTATTAACTTTTCCTGATGATTTCTGACTTTCACATGATGTATCTTCAGTATCATATAGTCAGTCCTCATCTCCCTTATCTTCTGTAATTACCTTTTTGTTTTGCTTACAATCCCGTGCTAGATGTCCCTTTTTCCCACACTTGAAGTAGTCACCTCTCTTTTTTTCTCTCTTCAAAATCTTCTGATCGTTTGTCAGACTGTTTGTTTCCCTGGGCATTCTTCTTGCCCTTTTTACCTGACTGTAACACAAATACTTCAGCTCCGTCTTCAGCAGTAAAGACTTGCGCCTTCTTTTTACTATTAAAAAAATGTCTTTCAGCATGTCTAGCGTATTTCAAGTAAGTTTTAAAACAAATACTAGAAACAGCTGAGAGAGTCCAAAGGTCGAAGTAGATAATACAAATACTGGTCAGTGACCACGCAAAGACCACCAGGGTGTAAGATTCAAAAACCAAAATTTATTGAAGCGCTTTTCGTCTGCTTAGTAAGCAGACTTATTCTGAAGAATAGCCAAAGTAAAATCATTACCTGCCCTACTTCTTGCAGTTGGTGGGCGTATCCCTAACATGGAGTTTTCAGTGTTGAACTGTTTTCTGTGTCTAAATTTGTTTCAAGAGTGATTGGATATCTTCTCTTACTTTTTCTAGCTTAGGGAGTTACCAAAATATATGTATATGGTCTCCTCTGTCTTTTGAGTTGCATCTCCAACACTGCTCCTGTGATGTGGATACATTTCTGACAGTCTAACTCTTATATAAAAATGCTTGTGTAAGCATTTCTAGGTGAAAATCTGAAACTTCCCAATTTTAATTTCTTTCACATTTCTGTAAAATTCTCCCTGTTCCTTTTTAAAATTGAAGATTCAACAGCTTTTTCCAATTACTTGTCTTTTTTTGATTTTGTTGGGTCTCCCTCTTTGTTCTCTTGTTTTATCATCATCCCCTTTCCTGCTTTGCATGTACATTTCATTTCTTGTACCATTTCCACCAACAGTGGGATCTCTGCTAGGCACTTTTGTTCTCTGTTAATGTTATTCTGTATGTCCCTTGTACCTTATCACCTCCCTCCAAGTTGTGGAGCTGTCAGAACTTTTCTAGTGTTATAAAACTTTGTGTCTTGTAATTATTCCCAGCTTTCTTGTCCATGTAATTAATTCACTCCCTGCTCTTTTTTTATTTTTGGCTCTTTTTAAGGGAAGAGCTAGCAGTTTATCGAGCTTTAAATCCCTCCCTTTTTTGTTAACCAGTTATATTTCTAGTTAGAGTTGATTTTGCAGTCTGCATTCTCTCTTGTATTACTGTCTCTGGGTCTGTACTTTGGAATATTACTGACTACTCAAGTACCATTACCCATCTGGCGTGTTCAGAGTTATATTGTTAGGTCATTAGTGCTGTTAATGACAAAACTCCAATATTTTAGTAGGTCAAACATCCCTAATCCATCCTTGTTTTTTTCTAGATGTATATGCTTCCCATGCCACTCTGTTTATCCTGTCCACAAAGGAAGCTGTTTAACATATTTTCTATGCTCTTGAGGAAAGACAGTTCCCGGTAACAAGGTACTGCCTTAAAGCAGTATAATGCTAATGGAAGTATAAACATTTGTACTGCTTGTGTCTTCTGCTTTAACATTAGGTGTAGTGTACTCCATTATTTTTTATCCAGTTTACTGTCTTCAAGAATTGTGTTAATTTACCTTGACTGTCTTTAAAACTGAGTCTATTAAGGTAATGCTTAAGTATCTTATCTGCCTGTCCTGCCATATTTTGGGGTATCGTTTTTAAAATATGAAGAGTGAAAGTGGAGATTGCCTGAATTTTGGCCATGGTAGTCTTGTATCCCTAGATTTCTCCAGTTTTTTTTTTTTTTTTTTGTAAAATGTTAAATGGTGGTGTTGGTCAATTTATTGGATCATTTAAATATATTATCTTGTCATCTGTGTGCAAAGCTGTTTGTTTTCCCTCCTTGCCTGGAAACCCCTGAGATTCAGTTGCCTCAATTGCCATGATAAGGGTTCTAAATATATGGGAAATAATAGGAATGACAAAGGGAAGCCCAGTGTGGTACCTCTAGTGTTCAGAAATCTGTCTTAATTCCCCATTTACTTTTATGCGTGCTTTGGCACTTTTGCTTATGTTAGTCAAGATGTTGGCTAATTCTTCTGGAAATTACATTGATCTTGAGACCTCAAAAAGATATTCCCATTTGACTCCATTGAAAGTTTTTTCAGGGTCTACACTAATTAACATTAAGGTTTTAACTTTTTTTTGATGCTTCTCGCTGTATTGTCACTGATTTAAGTATATTGTCAAGGTCTGTCTTCCTTTTATAAATCTACACTGATCCTCATGTATTAATCTTGACATCTCCTTTGCTCATCTGTTTGCCAGTATTGCCGTCATTGTTTTATAGTTTTTTTTTTACAGCTTTTGGTCCAAAGGATCCTAGTTTTGAATGTTTTTTGCTGTTTAGTGATTGATGAGAGGACTGCTGCCTTCCCTTTGACCAGGATTTTGCAGTAATTTTTTCCCAATACAGTGTCTCCCATTTTTATAAAGTTCTGAACGGATCTTGTCTATACCTGGGGCCTTTCCATTTGGAAATGTTTGTGTTTGTTCCTAAAGTTTGGCCATCAAAATAAGGGATATCATTTTTTCTACGTGTGTGTGTGTGTGTGGGGGGTAATGGAGTAAATGCAGTCTCTCTAGATATTTATGTATGTCTACTTACATTGTTTTTTTCTGTCTATTCCTGTCTGCGTAATTTAATATAGTATTCCTGAAAAGTGCTAATATTTCGGTCTGGTTGTTTACATCCCACTTTTAAAAGACTGGCTAAACTTTCTTATAAGCCAAATTATCCAGAAAGTTTTTTTTTTTTTTATTGCTCTTGTAGAAGTTCTCTCTCATTGTCTAGTATTTGTTCTGTTTCCTGTTGTATTTTTCTCTCTCCTTCCAGGTTATCCTCACTCCTTTGCTTTCCTCTTGTGTAGTTTCCTCAGCCAACCCTGCCATTCCTTTAGCATTCTAGTGTCATGATTTCTCTTCATTCTAGTATAATTTATCAAGTCAAATTGCTGTCCTGCTTTTCCATTCTCCTACTTAATGTATGTTATTTGTGGTGGCTATTCCTTCCATTTCCTCTATGTGTCCCATTCTTTCTGGCCACCCCCATATTTGAAAGTGTTTTCCTTTAATATCCAGTTCTGCAAACTTCCAAAACCTGGTTACCTTTCTGGTAGATTATATTAAGTTAATTATTGGGGGATGGTTGGATATTATTGGCTTCACCTGCCAGTCCTGTTTTCTATAGTTGCACTGTTTGTGAAATTACTATTCTTGAGTTTCTCTTTGTTGCACTTAAGTAACATGCAAATGATTTAGTGTTGTCAATAAGATGAATTCCTATGTCAGTCATATCCATTAGAGATTTGAGGTATTTTACTAAACTTGGTATTGTCATACTTTGTGGTCCCCCTTGCACGTACCCATAATGTTTAGTTACACTGAAATCAGCTCCTCATATTATAGTTCCTTGGGCATATTCCATTATTTGAACACACATTTCTCTAAATTCCTGATATGAGAATTCAGATGGTCTGTATTTACTTAAATAAAAATAATATCCTCTGTGATCACCTTTACCACTACAAACCGACCCTTTTTGTCAATAAATTGTGCTGTAATTTTGTTTTAATGCCTGTCCTGTTACTGTTCCTACTCTTCTTGTTCTTGTGTCTTCCTTCTCTGCCAGTGTCACTTGAGAAAAATCCAATTTCTTCAATTTTTTATTATTTGTTTTATTTTTGTGCACATTGAGTTTCTTGCAGAAGCAGTAAGTGAGGGAATTATTTTCTTCTGTATCTTCATAGATTCTTATCTAAATACCCTATCCCTCTTAACTGAGTTGTCCAGTCCATTTACTTTCCAAGATGTATTCCTAAACATGATTATGTATAGACCAACTCTCCTTATCATTCTGTGGTTAATTCCTCTGTATGTTTATGATCAGTTTATTAACAGTTACTACATTTTAGAAGGTATTGCTAATGATTAGCATTTCTTTACAGTGTTTATTTTTTAATACTTTGATGATGGAAAACAAACCTGTTTGTTTTAAGCTATTTGCAATAAAAGATTTGTTTTTATGTAACATTTAACTTTCAGTCCTTTTGTCTCGTATTCCAAAGTTCGGTAATCACACCATCTTGTGCAAACTCCGGCTTTAACCCTGCCACAGGTTAGACCTACGAGTTTGTTATCCCACATCCAGAGTTTTGGACTAAACCCTGCTAGAGTCCTGTAGCATTACTCCACTGCAAATCCAAAGTCATATCTCTGCTGTCTGTACATTATTTATTTTCCATAGTAGAACAGTTTTTATTTTGTGCCGTAATTCTTTCCTGTGATTACTCTTTTATATGTGGTAATGTTTTAAAGTACACAGGTAAAGGAGGAGGGGAATCAGAATATCTCTTGGGGATGGATTAGACTGTTATAACATCAAATTGAAAAGTCAACAGTTCTTGTTAGATTGTTTATTTTTTCCTTTGTCATAGCACAGTTCTTGAAAACTGGAAACTGCACAGTTTTCTTCTATGTAGTATGGCTTTGTTTCTTCACCTTATGTGCCCACTTTGGTATCTCTGCATTTGGTGCTGTCTCCCCTTGTATTTCCTTCAATATTTTCACTGCATCCTCTGCATCTGTGAAAGTTTTGGGACCATTCTGAAAGAAAATGTTTATATGTCAGTTATATCATGTTAAATTTCAGTTTATGAATATGGCAAAGTTGAATCACTGGGATAAAATTTGCCCTTTTGTTTCTGGTTTCTGTGGAGTAGTCTTAGTCTGTGAAAATTTTGCTTTCTCCAAACAATTTTCTCTCAGGTATGCAGAGTGCTGACAGTATTTTCTGTTTCAATTTAGATATATTGAGAAGTGAATGATCAACTGCCTGGGACATTGCAGGTTACCTGGGCTTCCTGGTGCATATATCCAGTGGGTTTTTTACATATTTCTTCAGGTGTAATTTCTGTTCAATGAGACAGTACTTTTTTTAAATAAATCCTACAAGTGGCCCGTCCGTCTGTGGTCTCAGGTATGCCAATCAGCCTGAAAATCTTCATCCTTGCTTGATCTTCCAAGTCTGCAAAACTACATTCCATTTGTTCAGTCCTGACTCTGACATCTATTAGATGAGTATTTTATTTCACATCTTTCTGTATATCTGTAATTACATCTGAGTGCATAGATAGGATGGTTTCTGTCTCCTCAAACAACTTCTTGGATTGCTGCATGTTTTTATTCAGTTTGCCATAACATCCTTTAATTTTGCCATGATGCATGCCAGTGATGATTCTGTTGTACCTTCTGTCCTTGCAGCATTGAGCTGTTTCAGCTCTAGGCTTTACTCTTACTTGGATGTTGCCATTGAGGTTGGGCCTATTTTGCTGTCATAAGAATTTCCTTGTTGCTTTTTTTTTTACTCCTCACCATCCAGTTCTGTTTCCTATTGTATTTCTTTACTGCCTGTTTATTTGAATCTGTGTTATTCTGCTGTCTTGTGATGTTTGCATATATTCTGCCAGCAGAGCAAGTTTCAGCATGTCTTTAATCTATCAGAAGATTTACCAATTCACTCAGGCTCCAGTATCAATTTTTGAGGCTTCTTTCCTGCCTTGAACATGAAGCAGTTGTCTCTCTCCTCTATTCTTGCTTTCCCCACCCACAAGAAGAAAGCATTTGTGAGTCTTGGGTATCCGGCTGGCTCCATCACTACCTCAGCCACTATTGGATGACATTGCTGTGGCTAAATTTGGTTCCTTGAACCATGTAGCTCCTTGTGAAGCCACTAAATGCTAGGAGATTAGCATGTTCTCTGTGGCTGTAGGGTTGCTATCACCAAGCAAGGAGGAATCACTGTTGGGCTCCTGGGAAGGAGTAGGTGAAGCTATACTGCTTATTCAGTTTAAAGTACCTGGGTAATCTCCTGTCCAGGGAGTTTCCCAGGAAGAAAAAGCAGAAAATTAAAAAAAAAGTTTTTTCTCCTGTATCTTTAACTTTGGACAGGGAATATGTGTTATTTGCTCAGGGATTACTTTCTGCTTTTAGCATATTAAGTCCTTTTACGTTTTCTACCAGAAGGTAGTGATAAAACAGATCTCCCTCAGTCTGACAGTGGCTGTCAGTCAGATGATTTGAGGGGTGTGAGTCTTCAGTTAGTTCTCCTCAAGCTGAAGATTCTGAAGAAAGTTTTTCTTCAGATTTTCCTCTAGAAGTATGATCTTTTTCTGGCACTGTTAACAAAATGAAAGTGTTTAAGTGGGAACTGAATTAAATCTTATTATATCCCAGCAGAAGCATTACGATTTGTAACAAATTGATTTTCTGCAACTTGCATCCATTTCTTCTGAGTGGTCTGCCAAAGAGGATGTTTTCTTTACAACTTGCAGTGTACCTGAAAGTCAGTCTGTTGTCCTCTGAAATTCTAGGATGCATAAAGTGTTTCACACTCAGATTATTTTGCGATAATCCTAAATCAGATAATGCAGTGATTTCTTTATCCAAACCTTCTACTGCTGAGAATGTTGCAAATGCCAACCACCATCCCCGCTAAGAAGGATGAAAAAGTCTTTGACGGATTTCGGAAGGAAGTTTATTCTTCTGCTACTTGAACTACTTAATTTTGAACTGCTAGGCTCATATGTTAAAACATTTTACCGCCGCCTTTTGAAAACATGAGAAACTTAACTGTTTACTTTCTGACTTTTGATGTTAAAACTTCATTAAATTCCTTACATGTGTTTGCTTCACAGGTAAACAAGCAGTCCTTTAGAATGTTCTTATGATGCTGCTGATGCGGCTTCCAGAGTTACATCTACTTGTACAGTTATGTGAACAGATTTCCTTAATTGCATTCTCAAAATCTACAGGAAGATTTTAAAGCGGAGTGAGTTCTCCTGTGGGCAAAGATGTTATTTGGTCCCTTGGCTTCTGAGGTCCTTGAAAAGTTGAATGCGAGAGGGTAGAAGGATTTTTTTTTTTAATTCCTCCTTTTCAGCATTCTGTAGACACTTGCCTTCCTTTTCAGAATCCTTTTCTGGAAAACAGGGTAAACCATCTCAGCAAAATTCTAGCAAGCAGAATTTTGAAAAGCAGTGGTAAGGAGATTTGGAGAGAGAAAGGGAGCCTCCCAGGACAAAGGGCAGTCCAAAAATATCTGAATGACTGTTTGCTTTTCATACCCCTTCCCACCCTGGCAGTCTTTCAAATTACTGTCATTCTAGGCCTCCACATTCCACTTTGGCATCAGATTATCTGAGACAGGAAGGTTATGACGCTTATCCAACAGGAGTACAGATGACAATTGGAGTTCCTTCCCATATTTTAAGGAATTCTTCCTCATCCTGTAATCCAGATGTCCCTGTTTTCTAATATTAAAAGGCAAATGTTGGTTCAGGTGGTGATGGAATGTAAGTCATCAGCTCAGATGGGCGTGGACATGTAAACAAGGATTTTTCTGGTGCCAAAGAAAAATGAAACTTGGATACCAGTTCTAGTCCTCTCCTTCCGTAGTTTGTCAAGATTTCAAATTTCAAAATGATATCCCTTCAAACCGTGTTACCTCCCATGCCTGCTGGCAGTTTCATGTTAACTTTGGGCTTGAAAGATGGTTGTCATCGTATTCCAGCTTGCAAGGCATTCAAATGTTTTTAAGGTTGTCTGTATCTGGCTTATCAATTCTGCATTTGGTCTATCCACTGCAGTAAAGGTGCATGACTACACTAATGGCTTACTGCAGACTTCATGGCATTCACATGTTTCCATATTTGGACAATTGTCTTTTTATAGGGTCTAAATCATAAGAATGAAAGCAGTAAATTGCGAATGCTCTAAAGATCGAAAATACCGGACCTGGAACTTGCTATTGTGGAGGAGGGGGTGGGGCTGCCCCCCCCCCCCCTGCTAGATATATATATACCAACTCTGAGCTCGCACTACAGTGAGGAATGGGCAAATATTCCAATCTTCAGTGTACTGCGATCTCACAAAAAGCACTTTGAGTTCTGGCATCTTTAGAGCGTTCCCAATTTAGTGCCTTCGTTCTTATGATATAGACCCTTTTTATAGACACTTTTTTATTCCCCAGTCTTTAGGATTCCCTGGCATGGGTCATGAAACTCCTGCTCAGTATTGGGTTTCAGCTGTACATACCTGTACTTGGGGGGAAAAAAAGTTCCTTCCTGTTTTACAGACATGTGTAAAAAAAAAAAAAAAGTAAAGCTGTGCCATCACTGTGGAAGTTAAAAGCTAGTTTAATGGATTCCAGCATTAAAATCTATAAAAACTGTGATACTTGGAGTAAAAATAAAGATAAAAATAAATAAATAAATACAAGTGGATAAGCACTTTCAGCAGTTGCCTTCTTCAGATCCTGTTTTCTTATCAGAACTTTCTTGTTTTAAAAGGTAATGATCTGTCAGTCTCACAGTCATCTCTGAAGTCTCTGCCCCTTGAGCAAAGGCTTTAAAGGGGCCATCCTGTTCAAGCCAAGTAAAGTCAGACTATAAGTCAGCAATCCGTCCAGTCTCAATTTCTGTTCTGTTGAATAGATCCCCTCGTCTCAAACTTCCTTCAGTAACTTCCAAGGCCACGAAAGAACACTTGTGATCAGAGTATTTGGTAATATGTTGAGAGAGAGCACTAGTTTTGTTGTGTAGTCTGATGTCACTCAAGTGACTCAGAATTCATTCTTTAAAGAGTCTGTTTTCTTGCCAACATAAAATCCACACTACACCATAAGCTGTTAACTTTCAGCAAAATCTAAGCAAGTTGTGTCAGCAACAGCTCAATATAAAACATTACTGTCACTTTTGTTTTACTAATTCTTCACTTCTAAATATATATATATATATATATATATATATATATATATATATTTTTTTTTAAGATGTTTTGAGTAGATTTCTCTCCTATGTAGAGGTATGTGCCACTTAATGTCTGGGATAGGTTCTATCCCATAGAACGTTAAGCAATGTGGATGTTAAGCGACCACCCTATACTTTCTGTAGGGTTTCGCTTAACAGCCGATTGCATTAATGTCCACTTAGCACAGTATGGATGTAAATGCAGTCGGACATTAAACTACGCATACGTGTACTTGAAAAACAAAAGTTCCTACTTGTTTTTACAGACATCAGTGTTGAACTTTGAACAGGTTTTTCTTCAAACCAGTTCAAAGAATAGGCGGGAAGCACTGTAAGAAAGAACGAAGCATTTTCTCACAGCTGTAACATTTGGAGGTTTTTAAAGTGTTAATTGCTTCATAAATGACCTGTGAAAGGAATGCGTTACGCAGGAGCAAAGAAAACAAAATTACCAGTGCTTTAACACTTCTAATTAGTATATATTACTTACTTCTGACATTCATTTAACCCAGCAGTGCACATAATAAGCAAAGTTGAACAAGTGGAAAAAATTTGTAACTTAGTTACCAAATTCTGTTACTTATAATTTAATGACATTTTCTTACAGGTAGTATTTGTTTAACATTTAGAAATACGTGTATAAATTTAGTTAAAGTATTGTCTTTCACTGTAAATGTAGTAAAACAGTAAAACTAACCATTTCTATTCCTTATCATGAAAATTGCATTAGTTTAAAATACAAATAGATACTTACATGTGTTCTCAAGCTTCAAGTCCAATAAAAACCTTTTACTTAAAGGATAAATCTATTTTCATAAAATAAAAGTCCTAAATCAGAGAGTAAAAGTCACTGTTTAAAGTTTTTTAATTTTAGAAGCGGTTTTCCAGGAATTCAACTCACTCTGTCTATTGAGGGATGTACTGTTCAATCCATTTTTTCAGTATTAAGTATTTTATTTTGGATGCCTCCTCCAGTGAGGCAATATTTCAGTTCCTTCAGAAGGAAATAATTTTATCTTTGCATGAAACACCAAAGTGGCTTTAATATTCTTTTTTTTTTTTTAAGTTCTGTAATCAGCGATAAGCAGGATTTTCTTTTGCTCATTACTTTACTGGAATAATCATTGTCAAATCTGACATGTTCACTTATTTTAATGAGAGGGTTGGAGCATGCTGTTTTTAATATTTGATCTTTTTCTATGCTGGCCATTTCTTCTTGTCTGCCCTTAGATCCCCTTTTCTCCCTGTCCTCAAGTCGAGCAGAATTTGAAAGGAGATTTTACTTATCCAGCCACCATGGAGACAGGTTGGCTCCATCTTGGGATCTTAAACTTTGTGCTGGAAAAACTCACACTTGGATTCAAACCAGCTCATTTGGTTGATTTGAGGTTCTTAATATGAAAAACTGTTGGCTAGGGTTCTGACCTCTGCTAGAAAGGATATCTGAGCCTACAGGTGGGATAAGCTGAGCCAACACTAACTCATTTTTCATAAGGACATGGTTTCCATGAGAACTAATCCTTCTTTTTATGCCTAAAGATGTCTTAGATTTGATCTTAAGTGAGACTGTTGCTCTCATTGTATTCTTTTCAGAAACTAGAATAAAGGGAGAGAATGTTGTATACGCTGGATATCCACACCCAGCTGAGATGTAGTTTGGACAGAACTAAACCTTCCAGGAAAGCAGATCAGCCGTTTGTCTTCTACGAAGTTAAGGAAAAAGTACAACCTATGCCATAGCAGACAATTTTTACATGGTTGTTCCATGCTAGTTCTTTTGCTGTGCTCACCATAAGCCACTTCCATGCAGGGCTGGGGCCCATTGTATCAGGCCTTTGGTTTATTTCTAGCTTTACAGAAAGGATGGACTTGGAGTATTCTGGAGGTATCAACTTAGTCCTCTGCACATACTTTAATAAAGCATTACAAACTGGATTATTTCTATGTACAGAACAGGCTTTGCTAAGTCCATTCTCTAATTGCTCCTGGATTCCTGAATTCCTTCCTCCTCCCTATTTC